>NC_068986.1:52584955-52588138 GCF_001194135.2 Octopus bimaculoides | reverse complement strand
ATATATATATATATATATATATATATATACTGCTTATTCACTTATATTACTCCCTCTATTGACACAAGGTGCGCTGTCACATCCTAAGTGTCATATAGACCGTTTCATTTAATGTTAAATCTAACAGAGCTAGAACATTTCTATTTTCAACAGAGCAACAATTCAGTCAAGTAATATACAACATCTTTTAAAAGACTGAACCTGCAGAAAATATATTAGTTGAATCAGAAACTAAAATGAAAAATATATGGTAAGGTCATAGATATGGCAGATGGGAATTGGAAGCAAATTTTACCGTATAATATATCGTCTTTTCTTGACATACAGGGAAAGGAAGCATTAAAATATTAGTAGATTACATATTGAATTCAAAATAATCCAAAGATTTAAATACTACAAAAACGGATGCTAAAGATATAGTTATTCAGAGACAAGGGAAGTAAAATACAATAAGCTCATGCAATCAAGAACAATGTTTAAGCAGTAAACCAGAGGATCAGAGTTCCTTGGGAAATGCAGATATGTCACAAAGCATCTCTTACTGAACAAAGAATCAACCGCCTCATTGGACTAAAACTATATAAATGCACTGACATTAAAAATTTCTTCCTGTTCGATTTTCCCTTCTTCAGCAGCTATAATTTTGTTTCCTTTCTCATTGCTTCTATATTGACCGCTGTAATTTTACTTAATAAACTTTTGATTTCTAACGAAATAATATATGTATATTTTTCAACATGAAAGGTAATGCAGCCCAGGATGAATAACTTACGACAACTAAGTAGGAGGTAGGTATCTCAATGGAAGTAGGCGTGTTAATACATGCGGAATAATTATATTTCATAATATTTCAAACCACGGTGGGATATGAACGCATCAATGCGAAAATTCTTGCGACTCAGTATTGTGATCGCGTTGCTTTATAAATATACATATATTAATGCACATTTAGTATCGAGTATCTTACATTATATACATCGATAATGTTATTTATCAACCAAAATTTATATATATATATAAATATAGTACAATGTGTATAAGTGTGTAATTGTGACATGTAACGTGAATATGCTTCCCTATACGAAACGAAATTACTTTCAATCAGTTAACCGAAGTTAATATGTTGCATACTTACATTCTTCCATTAAAATAATTCCCACAACTCTATATTTGAGTGATTTCCATCTGCAACTGCATTTACTACCCATCCAGACACACATCTGAGTCTCTCTCTCTCTCTGCATCATTGCGTAGAACACACACGCACACGCATACACACATTCACACACACACAATCATGCACGCACACAAATATGCACACACATACACACATACATATTGAGGTACACTAGCTATTAAGAAGATAAAAGTGTATATACATATGTATGTATGTATGTATGTATGCGTCTATCTATCTATCTATCTATCTATCTATCTATCTGCATACACATGTATACATATACAAATACGATACATATGCATATATATAAACGTATATATATATGTGTGTGTGTGTGTGTTTGTGTGTGTGTGTGTGTGTGTATGAGTGTGTGGGGGTGCGTATGCGCATACGTTCATGTGTGTGCGTGCGTGTGTTTGCGATATGAAGAGTATATGCGTGCTTGCATGAATTTTTGTGAGCGCACGTGTATTTTGTTATCTTTCACAACATATGATATACATTGATATAAATAAATTTATGCATAGAAAACCTACGCACATTATAATGTCTGTATATATAGCAGATGCATATATAATACTTTATATATGCTTATATTTTACATTACAAACTCACTAACTTCTATTATATATGTGTTTCTGCATAAGAGTGTGGCGTATGCGTATAAGAATATAAACCTATAAGGAAAGCAAAAATCTTTCGTGCAAGCCATCCATGTTTGGCCAAAGCTATTCATCTGTATGTTTCGGAGAAATCCCGGATTACCTTTCTGTCTATTTATAAGTACAGTCGACCGAACAAAATTTGCTGCTCGGAAACTATGAATGCATTTGTAATCTTCGTTATTGAATACAATAAACATTACACACAATGGACTCTGCATATATATCAGACTCTTGGCACTTTTATGTCCATGTAATTTCCGCGTGTATATGGTGATATGCACAATGATTTCTGAAATATTATTATACTGTCGGACCCATTGTATACACTTTTCTGTATGTATGTATGTACTATGTATGTATGTATGTATGTATGTATGTATGTATGTATGTATGTATGTATGTATGTGTGCGTGTATATATGTATGTGTGCGTGTATATATGTATGTATGTATATATATTACATGTAATACGTATAATAAATATACATATTACAAAGTTAATATGTTATATATATATATATAATATATTGTCAGTTCACAACACCGTATCTTCATACATTCGAGTATGTCTACGCACGCGCGAACACGCAAAAATAGACACACACACAAATCCCCCCCCCCCACACACACACGCTTACATATAATATACACGCGTGCGAACATATACATACAACGTCAGAATTCTTAGAAAACACCAGGCAAAGGTTATTTCGGCTTACAATGATTTTTTTCGGCACTTTGGTGACTGATTTCAAATCCAGGCGTGGTCCAACTTTACGTTTCGAAGAAAGAACTGTCTCTATCGAAATCGTATCCTTCACTCAGCATCGTCTATGTTACGATGTAAAAGGTGTTTAGAGCTTCAGTGCGACTGCATCCAAGAGATGAAGACTAATTACAGTAACGAGTAGCAACGTCTTTTCATACAGCATGTTAAAAAGAAAGACAAAATACTCTGCTGAGTGATTGAACATGATGAGCGACTACAGTGATGAGGAATAATGCCCTATACACACACACATACATACATACAAACACACACATACATACATATATACATACATACATACATACATACATACATGCAAAAGTGTATATGAGTATGTCTAGATATGTAACAATATACTTGGTAATACATAACTATAACAAAACATACAAATCCGCACGTATACATGCATACAATATATGAGTATATGCATATATATGTACATGTATGTATATACGTTCATCTACATGTACATATAGATACATAACTTGGTACATGACGTGGCAAAAGAACAAGGACAAAATGGTAAACAAGGTGCAACAAACAAGCAGGCCACATAGAAACATCCCCTTC
>NC_068986.1:52578738-52584457 GCF_001194135.2 Octopus bimaculoides | reverse complement strand
AAACACACACATACATACATATATACATACATACATACATACATACATACATGCAAAAGTGTATATGAGTATGTCTAGATATGTAACAATATACTTGGTAATACATAACTATAACAAAACATACAAATCCGCACGTATACATGCATACAATATATGAGTATATGCATATATATGTACATGTATGTATATACGTTCATCTACATGTACATATAGATACATAACTGAGTACATGACGTGGCAAAAGAACAAGGACAAAATGGTAAACAAGGTGCAACAAGCAAGTAGGCCACATAGAAACATCCCCTTCATCAGCTGCCACCACATATATATATATGCAAACATACATACATACATATATACATACATACATACATACACACATACATACCTACCTACCTACATACATACATACATACATACACACATACATACCTACCTACCTACCTTCATACATACATACATACACACATACATAAATACATACATACATACATACATACATACATATATACATACATACATACAGTACCTTGTTGATGCTGTTGAAATTGAAATGAAGTGAGTGTTGGATCTAAGTTAGAAACCGGCTTTTCCTTTATTGGCATGAAATCTGGAAATAAAACTAAATAAAGATATGCATACATACGCGCGTCCTTCAAATCCGATCTAATGCCGCAGAATGATAATTTGTGTCGGTCATTATAATTACACCAATCTTGTTTCCATCAACAGTTAAAGGACAGAATCGCCTCAAATATCACGAAGAGTTTATTGCATACTCAAACGCAAATAATATACTAATTATGATAATATAATTAAGACCCATCAATCAGTTTAAATGGCAGTCCTCAAAAACACCCTGATTTTCTCCTGGCGGATATATATGCTTACCAGTGTAATGATTTCATCTTTTCGGGCGTCAGAAAATAATACCACAAGTGTTTACTTTCGTCATATCTCAAATGAATTCCACATTTTAATAATGCATTAACATCTGGGATAGTGTTACTGCAATAAGAGACAATATCCTCCACTCACAAAATGCCTCACCACTTATAAACATATATTCACTCGCAAATGTACGATCACGCCTGGCACACAGAGAGGACTACCTTCTTGTCTTTTCTATCGCAATTACAATGGACTCAATTCTTCGAGCTAACTAGTTTGGGGCTGACAACACACAAACACTTTGACTCATCTCCTTCCTTCTCATCATCAAAATTGCTTCCACCTCAACAGTTTTCTTATTAACTGCTACATCCAATCTTCCCTTCCCCAGTGCCTTTTCCAAATGTTATTTCTCCAGCCGTCGTCTTGAAGCAGACAAAAGAAAAAATAATCATATCAATTGTCTAACTAGAAACCCAGCTAAAGCAATACAGAAAAGAATGATGATAACGTGATGGTTTATTAAGCTGTCGTGCTCACACGAATAATTTTTTTTTCTTTCTCTTTCTAACTTTTCATTTGTTAGCGAGCAGTTCCCAGTTTCGAGCGACTAAAATTTTGACACCATATTGAAAATAAATGTTTAAGTGAAGTTAGCGGTTTCCGTGTATGTCTGAATGGCTAACTTGTATCTTCTACACAGTAATTTCTTTAGTTTCTTTAGTTTCTGCTCACGATATCAGATCAAAGCACTTTCTATGCAAATATATCTCTTTATTTCTCTTCTGCTCGCTGTCAATATCATTTTTTATAACTTCTATTTGGAGCTTTAAAAGCATTTTATATACCTCATATTTCCTGGAGCAAAACGTGTTGTAAAAAAAGGTCAATATCTGTCAAGTAGTTGCATATGATTGAATATAGGAACTGAAAGAACTTATTGAACTACATTCTATTATTCAATAGATTAAATAAAAATACTGATACCAATATTTTCAGGTGTGTTATAGATTCTGAATATTCCAGTATTCGCTTAGTTCTCTTTACATACTAAGTTCAGTTCTTGACTAGATTAGCCTTTCCTTTCACTTATCCGACGTCTGTAACTTAAATACTGTTTGAATACTTGAGTTAATCTGAGCCATAACCATATCAACATTTCCTAACTTGTCTCTATTATCTTTTATCTTTTCACTTGCCTCAGTCATTTGACTGTGGCCATGCTGGAGCATCGCCTTGAAGGATTTTAGTCGAATAACTCTTTCCCAGGACTTATTTTTACAGCCTAGTATTTATTCTGTCGGTCTCTTAGCCAAACTACTAGGTTATGAGGATATAAACACACCAACACCGGTTGTCAAGCGGTGGTGGAGGACAAACACAGACACAAAGACACATACACATACATGCAAACATACATACATAATACATTCATACATACATATATATATATACACACACACACATACACACATATGTGCATGTATATGCATACGCACATACATACATACATACATACATACATACATACATACATACATACATACACACGTACATACATGCATACATACAGAAATACCAAAGTTGCGCACGTTTTCTTTGTGGATGACTTAAAACTTTATGCAAAGAATATGCATGAGATGAGAAACAGCCTTACATCATTCTCAAAGGATGTAGGGTTGGAGTTTGGTCAGAGTAAATATTATATAGGTCTGAAAAGGGGGAAACTATAAAGCAGATTAGTAACATCTCTATCAATGATTTGACTGTTTCCCCTGTATCTGACGAGGAATGTTACAGGTATCTATGTGTGGATGAAACTATATCCTACAGTGGCATCTGTAACAAAGCATGTGCCACTGAAGAATATTACAGACGGATAAAGAAAATTGAAACCTCAGAAATCTCTGCATTCAATAAAACAGTGGCCCACTATGTGTTTGCAGTGCCAGTACTCATACCAACATTTGGGCTGCTTTATTGGACGCTTGATGAGATCCGAGTCATTGATGTGAAAACCCGAAAAATACTAAAAAGCACATAATTTCCACATAAACAGTGACGTGGACTGCCTCTACCTAAAACGAAAACAAGGTAGCAGAGGCTTAATATCAATCGAAAATGCCTTTGAATGTTGCATCATATCCCTTCGGCAACATCTTTTAACCACCAAGTGACGAAGTGCATTCCTTGACCAATTTTGCATTGATGAGGTTGATAACATCATAAGACTTTGAAGGTAGCTCTTTCAGCAACACTCTTTGTCTGATAACCTAGAATACATGTCCAAAGAGATCACACAACTCTACCGCAACGTATTATCAGATCAAAGAAGGAGCCTGTATGAGCAGAAGACTATGCATGGATATGTTACTAGAAAGCTCCATGATTATAGTAACATCGATCATCAAAGCAGTTTATCATGGCCCAATAGCCGGATTACTACCTCTCACTTTGAAGGGTATCCGTCTGCAATCCAGGAACAGAAATTATCAACCAAGTACCTGATGCACAAAAGGGATAGCGATGCAAGTAAAGTTGTAAAGTGTGACAACCGATGCAGACTTTGTGTAGTTCAAACTGAAGATATCACACACATCATAAGCAGTTGTCCGAAAATGTCATCACGGTATTATCTACCGATGAGACTTGACGTTGTAGCTAGGACATTCTATAATGAAATCTGTCGGAAGGATAATCACGAGGACAAAGAAATAAGAACTGACGATATGGTAGAAACCATAGTCACTCATAATAAAAAAGGAATACTGGTGGAATGTCCCAGTGAAGACCTCAATAAAATGGAAGCACAACAGGCTTGATATAATGATTTGGGATAGAGAAGACAAACTGCACAATTGTGAAAATTAACAGCCCAGCGCATGTTAACATAAAGCTGAAGATCAGTGAAAAAAAGAACACTCATGCTGAACTATTTGAGAAATCTGCAGTTACTCTATTCGGATTACAAATTCAAGTTTATACTTGAACGCACTGCCTAAATACCAATCTTGAGAAATTAGGCTTCTCAAAAGCAGAAAAGACAAAGCTAATTCGAAGGCAACAGATCCAATCCATCACTGGAACTATAAAAATCTGTAGAACTTCCCAGAAGTTCTAAATATGTATTAGCATGTCTAAATATGCAATCAATATGCATGAGAATACATACATAAAACATACAACTCTTCATCTACCTACCTACCTACCTACCTACCTACCTACCTACATACATACATACATACAACCAAAAATACCCTGTTGTTGATGTTGAAATTCCAATGAAAGAGCCTTGGATCGAGGTTAGAAACCGACTCTTTATTGGCAAGAAATATTGAAATAAACTGAATAATGACATACATAAATACATACATACATACATACCTATGTGTAGCTGTATAATAGCAGAAGAAAATGGTCAGTCTCAATACAGCCAAATCAAATTATTTATATAGCTGTCGACTACGGAAGTCTTACGATCGTTTCAATGTCTCCTTCATTCAATTTACAATTAACAATTGTATTATGAATGCAGAAGACAGAAATCTCTTCAGGTTCAAAATTAACATACTACATTTACATCCTAATAGATTGAGAATTCATTACAGACTGAGATAGCAACATGCGCTTTTTAGAGTGTTCGAGTGAGTGTCTATTAGCATCTTCGTCTTTAGGCTTAATTGTTCTATGTGTAACAATAAAAAATGCTAGTTCTATAATCTCTCTAAGAGATCAACACAGTAGTTGTACTGACAAGTAATATTCGTAGCCACTTTAGCATGGCTGTCCGTTCAAGTGGACTCTACTACGAGTTTTTAACCTCAAGAGGACATCTCCAGCTGGTTAACGATGCACAGCTGCATTTGATAAAAGTGAACCCCTACCATCTATTAACCACCGTTTAAAAGTTTGAGGACAGCAGAACAGTGGTCAGCTGTTGTCTTGGAGAATTTCAGGTCAAATACTACAATACCCCTCATGTAATTTATATTATTTTTTTAGGGTCCTGAAAAGAGAAATCTATATAATATATATATTTATATACTATCTATTTTCCAGTATTCAAATTTAGTTATTTTATTTCTATTAATATAGTAACATTTTAGTGAATTTTCATTTAATATCTAATCTTTCTATCTTTTTATTATTAGACTGCAGACATGCTGAGGCACCGGCTTGAAATTTTAGTCGAATGAATTGAACCTAGTACTTATTTTTTTAAAGCCTGGTACTTATTCTATCAGTGTCTTCCATGCACGCCACATCGCCCTCCTCCTCGACTGGAAATCGGAAAGTCGCCTCACCAGCGAACGCGCAACCTGTTGCCCGGCCGGTCCGGCATCGGTCGCTTGCTCCAGTGCCATCCATTTTCGGGGCCGGTCGATTCGGTAGATAAGTTCTTAGACACTCCTGAGCGGACTCTGACTTTCGTGGCCACCGTCCTGTTGTTTGTATGGCCCGACACCTTTTCGACGATCTAATGGACGAAGCGTAAGGTACCTTAGCCGGACGTTGGGTTCATTCCACATCAGTTCTGCTTACCAAAAGTGGTTCACTTGGCACCGTGCATTCGTCGCATCGCAATGGCTGCGATATACGGTCGCCTCCGGTCGGGAGAGGAGCTGCCCGTTTCGCCGGTCCCGATTTCGAAGGTAGATCGAAGACGTCAACATAAACGCACCAACACCGGTGAAGGATTTTAAATTAAGCATTTTCAAATAAATTTTCTCGTAAACAATGTGAGCCGGTTGCTTTTCATGCATTCGCGCTCATTTTTTTTATTATTTTATGATTCCTCCTAAGTTTTTCTCTTCGATGTTACACTGTG
>NC_068986.1:52571602-52578554 GCF_001194135.2 Octopus bimaculoides | reverse complement strand
TATTCGCCTTTATATATTTAATCCTTTATATTGAACACTCAATATTTCATCTATTCAATAAGACATATTCCATATATTCAATAAGACATTCAATACTTTATTTCATTGTACCATCCAGTTTCATTTTATATTATATATTGTATATTATATTATATATTGTATATTCCATATTCTATATCCCACATTGGTTTCGCAGGAATATAAATAAAACATAAAAAAACAGACAGTGTTGGAACTCTTTTAAACAAAATAATATATTCCTCTATACACAATCATACAAAACCCCTTTTTTTGTATTTATTTTTACTCGCATATATATATATGCATATATATATGTGTGTATAAATTTATATACATGTATACGTACGTAAGTACATACATGCACACATACATAAATGCACACACACATATGTCTATGTATGTATATATATCATACACTCGTCACCTCATCTCCCACCATTAAATAGAACTGCTGGTATTAACCCGTTCCAAATCAATCCTTACGCATAGACCACTCAAATGAACACAAACATATATGCACACAGATATTACCCCCCCCCCCCACACACACACTGGCCATTTTTGCACTTTCCTGCCTTAAAAAAAACACTTTTACTGTCTCTCTCCACTTCCGGTCACTTTAGCCATGTAGCCTCACACGTGAGTTACTTCTCTTTTCTCCCTTTCCTCTTCCTGATGACGAGCCATGGTTGAAACGTTATACACCCACCCTTTCTTCCATCTTATTCTGAGCGTCAACCTAATACATTCCATGTGTACGGCTTTTTTTACTTTTGTTGTTTTGTCATTCTTAATCTTCGACATGTCAATCTATCTATCTATCTATCTATCTATCTATCTGTCTATCTATCTATCTATCTATCTATCTATCTATGAATACATGTATGTATGTAAGTAAGTAAGTATGTATGTATGTATGTATGTATGTATGTATGTATGACATTTAATTTTAGCTGTATGTGGAATATGCATCGGAGAAACTTGCAGAATCGTTAGCACGGTCCTTCGAGGTGTCTCGTCTGTCTTTATGTTCTGAAGTCAAATTCCGCAATGGTCGACTTTACTTTTCAGAGTCAATAATATAAGTACCAGTTAAGCAATGGGGTCGATCTAATCAACTTATACCCTTCACCCCAAATACCAGGCCTTGAGTCTAAAGTACAAAGGATTATTATCATTTTGGTTGGCTCAGGTTCTGTGTTATTGCTGGTCGGATTTATAGGTGTAACGGATTACTACATTATTACCTTTGGAATCCACAAGTTTTCAGCTGTCTATCAAGTGTTTAGAGCCCTTCTGATAATCCTTGCTGTCCTTAAGAGACAAAGTTTCTATAGGAACTCTACAGGGTATTGTATTCCAATCTCTTTCAGCCATTTGTCTATATTTTTACTTACAGTTCCCAACTTACCAATTATTTTAGGCATGACCTTTACTGTTCTCATGCTCCAAATTCTTATTGGGATTATATCATCATATCGTCAAGACAGTGAAGGGGTAGAATCGGTAGCAATCCTGAACAAGATTACCGGTATTGAAGTAGAAAGGGTTATTATAATTATTAGATTTTTTTTATTGCTTGACACCCGGTAAGCAGCTCTTATTGAGTTCTAATTCAATGAGCAAGATAATATATAGTATCTAATAAAAATAGGTAGTGTATTTTTCATTATTTAATGACATTTAGGTCAATTTTCAGTGACATTTGGTTGTTATTTCTATTCAGTCGATCTTTTTGAATAATGCCCTCGTGTTGCTTCTGTTACTTAGCAACAAATCTACTTAAATGCAGCAGAATTATTATCAAAAATGCTTGAACTTTTACTGTCCCGGTTTATATTCATACATAGCATATTTAAGACTAATTTTATTACTTACTATGTAGCCATGACCTTTGGAGACCTGCTGTTACAATGCGGCTTAAACTGTTGCAAGTTGACATCTGCTGGAAAGACATGAACAGAGACGAGATTCCAGAGGGTCGATATTCTGAGAAGGAAAGATTTGGCATAATAGTTAGCATGGGAACCGGAGAGCTGAACACAACGTAGTTGGTGAAAGGAAGACAGACTTGTATGTTGGAAGTTCATGATCAGAAGAGGATCAAAACAAACCAACTTCGAAAAACACAGGTATTTATGGCAGCGGTACGGAAGATTTATAGCTGCGGTACGGAAAATTAAGAGAGGAAACAGTACAAATCAGGGTCAGAGGCTGGAACATGCTTATTAATGATTTTATGCCAAGAAGCAAAGACACATTATCTATTGTATTTCTTTTGATTGTGTGTCGTGTATGGTATACCGTTGTTGTATCTTAACCAGCAGAATTATGTATAAAGGCTTTCGGGAATTTACGTTTTTAAAGAAAGAATAGTGTGGTTCGAAAGTTGTTTGGTTGTTATTTGCAACATGTCATACTACCACGTAGAAACGGCTTAAGAGAATGGGGAACGTTTAGCCATAAAAGATAATGGCCAATGCGTTATGCTGCGAAAACATATTCTCGTAGATATCAGTGAATTAATTGCAAATATATATATATTTATATATGTTTGGAACTATTTACCATTTGAGAAAATGGTGATGCTTCAGAAGATTATGTTGCTGCTTGGAAAGAATAATAAAGATTTTTTAGTAGAATCGTTAATAAATGGTAGTAAGGACAGTAATAATTGTATTAGTGGCGATGTGGTGGTAGTGGTGGCTGCGGTGATAAGTGTTGGCGAGGGTTTTATAGAATATCATTTATTATGAATGTGATTCCATTGTTATGAGTGGAAAGGATTGAAGAGGTAGTAGTTAATTAAGAAAGAAAGGGAGCAGAGGGAGAGAGAGAGAGAGAGAGAGAGAGAGAGAGAGAGAGAGAGAGAGAGAGAGAGAGAGAGAGAGAGAGAGAGAGAGAGAGAGAGAGAGAGAGAGAAGATTAGGGAAAGAGAGAGAGAGAAGATTGGGGAAGAGAGAGAGAAAGATTTTGAGAAATCAAGTAATGAAATGTGTGAGAGAAGGAGGGCGAAAGACAGAAGAAATCAGATATTTACACGGAGTGAAAAAGTATTATGAGAAAAAATATATAGGATATATTTTAACTTATAGACATAAGGTGAGTCAGTGAGAGACACAGATAGAGGAAGCAATAAAGAAGGAAAGGAAGGTAGGAAAGCAGAAGGAAGAAAAGAAAGAGGGAGAAAAGGTGAAGAAAGAGAGGGTAGTAGTCGGAATGGAAGGCAATGTGAAAGTAAGGGAGAAGACCATTACAGATAATGATTATTTAAAAGAGAAAATTCCGAAAAATGTTAAATTAGGAAGAATGAATATTAATGAAGGCAACACAAAGAAGGAAAGAAAGTAATGGAGACAGATTAAATCAGAAAATATAATGGAGCTATATCGTACTGAATAATAATGGCGGAAGAAAATATTCGCATGAAGATGTAGAAAATACAAAATTAATTTAAGGTTAGTGTCCATCTTACTTTCTATCTATCTTACATATATTCATACACACAGATACTCATATGAGATATATATACATATATATATATATATATGCATGTGTGTGTATATATAAATATATATACACATATACATACATATATGTATAAAAATGTCTATATATGTGTGTCTAATAGTTTATGAGACTACGTATAATGCATATATATACATACATGTATGAATATATATATATATATATATATATATATATATATATATATATATAGTACTGATTGAAATAATGGCACAACACCATGTTAAATGCAAGTTTAGTTTTATGATTTAATAGAGAGTTGGTCAAACTTTGGCACCAATCACTAGTTCATTACAAGAAATTGACAGGTTGTGAACGTTTGTTAAGCGGAACTTTGCACCAATATTCAAGTAACACTTACTTTAGCTCTCTCAGCGATGATGACGGTAGAAAGTAGTTTCTCACATGCTATAGATTTTCGTTTATATTGGAATCTGGTGAATGTGAGTCTACTTCAATTTTGTGCGATTTTCGTACAAATTTTGAATGATATTAGCTATGTGAACCAACCCATTATCACCCTGGAGGATAGTATTAGTATCAGAACAATGTATCAGATGATGGAAATGAGAAGCCAAAGTACGCAAATGATCCTTGATGTTAACCTGTCAATTCCCGTGTATAGCTGTCTAAGTTAACACTGAAATATCAGGGGATAAACAACTAGGATTGAAAGTTTCTTTAGGCTGCCTCTCGACATAAACTCATCGCGAAATGAGTAAAAAGGGGGAATGCCGATTCATCAGAGCTGATGACGTTCTTTCGAGGCATTAACCGCTTCGCATAGTTCAAACAATTTTCCATTTATCATTCCTGATGGGAACAGGTGGGGTTTAGTAATTGCAGTCCTTCCATGATTTCCAGCTTTATGGAGCTCACGACAAAGGTTTTAATTCAGACAAGGTTGGCAAGGTTGTAGTTTAGTTCTGCTGTCAACTCTGCTTCTGTAGTTCGATAGCTTTTAGACACAATACGTTCCACTATTCTCACTGTGAACTTTGTCTTTCATCCAGAAATATGTTTGCCATAACTGTTTTTATCTTAGTTTTGAAATGCCAATATATATTTAGAGACTACATCTCCCGAAACATCAGAAGTTTTAGTGACTCATTCTCCACCCATCTGCGGCTCAACGGTTTATTCTCTACGGAAATGGGAAAGGGGTCTATATCATTGAATATAAAGCATACATAATGCATGTGACGATATATATGCAGACTAAGACTGTTTTGAATTAGTACTCACGACAGGATGAATAATTAAATGAAAGGTGGTGTTTCAATTATGTTGTCCAACCCTTTACATACATAAATACACACACACTCTCACACACACACACACACACACACACACACACACACACACACACACACACACACACACACACACACACACACACACACACACACACACACACACACACAAACGTGCACGTATATTCTTGCTTTCGCATCCTGTCACTCATCTACTCAGACGTGTTTGGCAGGCCATGCTTGCGTATTCAAGATAATAAGATTCCAAAGTCGCAGTTCGAAATTGGGCCTGTGCAGTGGAAAGCGTCTTTAGTACAAAACACAAAAAAGGCACTACATCAAAGGCAAACGGAAGGACTTGCAAGACAATGAAAAAAAAAAAACGGGGAAGATCTATCTTTGGATAAAGCTCACTGACGAAAGCGTATAAGGGGATTGTAAAGCTTGTGAAGAGCGATGTCTTGAGCACGAAAGCTTAAAGTGTAGTCTTTGGAAGGACTCTCATCAAAAACTCAGTGAGAACATAACATGTTGGAGGTGTGAAACGAGCAGCCGCATATTCCTTTCCAAGGTTGAGTATGTCAATCATCTGAAGTCCCATGAAAGTCAACTGAATGCAACGTCCTTCCTCTAGACCGAGTAATCCGAAGTGTGTATTATGTGAATGTCCTTGCAAGTAATTTTCGGGTCACAAGAGACATGTAACGATTCACAGCGACCATATTTCAAATAGTGATTCGATCAATCCATTGGAAGTGCTTTCATCTGACACCTGAGTTTCAAACCAAAACAGATATGCAGCAGGACTGAATAGTTATCTGAGGGCTACAGACGAAATGTCAGAAATGCCACTGGCAACGAAGTAGTTCACTAAAATGACAATCATCTGTGAAAACGGAGCAATCAATCAATCAATATATATATATATATATATATATATAATTAAGAAAAAAAATGTGAAAAAGACACGAAAGAAAGACAAGAAGGAAACAACAACGTGAGGACGTAGCAGATGCGAAGTGTTAATAAGACGTTCAAAAAAGGAAAAGAGTGGTTGTTTTACCGTCAGAGCATAGTTCTTCGTCAGAAACAGGAAACATAGGAAACACCAAAGGAAAAGAGAAAAGGAAGAAAAAATTCACCAGCAGTCCACATGTAGTTACATTTTTGAAATGACCGGAAGTAGAAGGACAAAGAGCAAGTGCTCTCTGGCACAGGAGAGTGTGAAGAATAGTTGGTATGTGTGTGTATGTGTGTGTGTGTGTGTGTGTGTGCGTGCGTGCAATTGAGTGTGGTGGCCTGTATGTATGTGCGTGATATTGTGTGTATGGTAGCATGTGCGTGGGTGTGTGGGAGTGTGTGTGTGAATATATATATATATATATATATATAATAATACAAAGAATATATATACATGTATACACACATATATGTACATACTTACATCTACATGTGTATATATATATGCATATCAGGGTACAGGACGTTAGAACAATAAACTACAGACAACGGAACGAACACAACGGAAAGCCACTTGGAATATCCCTTCATCAGCTGTCTCTATTCTATCTAAACGTTTCACACACACACACACATTTATATATATGCGTATATATATATGTGTGTGTGTGTATCGTTGGCAGACGAAAATCGTTGCTGCACAGTGGCTAGTGACAACACTAAATGCATTCCTGTCACGATGCCTATTGTCAACATGGCGCGCGCACACCTAAGCACATGGTTGCGCGAAATTTGTTGCCACCGTATAGAGAAGCCAGTAAATAAACAGTAACTGGTGCTGCAAATCGTCGCCTTGCCAAATAAAAATCTGTTATACGCAATATTTTAAAAGTATCACATTAGAATAGCCGCACTCCGTGCGGACTTTTATCCTAGCTCCTGCGGAGAGCTAATTGGGCCTGCGGTCCAGTACAAGAGCGTACTGGATAGTATAACTATAATATGTCTATAATGTCTATATGCACTGGTGGGCTTTGATCAGACGTTAAGGACGGATGAGAATTAATTCTGTAATGCAATCACTCTAGTTTTCCAGACCCAAGTTGAATTCTAAATGTTGAATTTGGTAGACGGAAACTGAAAGGAGTTTGTTGTATATATATACATACATATATATATATATATATATA
>NC_068986.1:52569501-52570808 GCF_001194135.2 Octopus bimaculoides | reverse complement strand
ATATATATATATATATAGTTTTCAGTTTTAACCTATATTTCAAACTAGTTTTATCAGATTGTTTTGTGTGGATTTGAGTAAGCTGCCAGGCATGATACAGGAAGACGAAATGTTTGGTTCAGTGATTGGAAAAGTTAAGATGACAGATCATGTAATGTGTGAATGTATATGGCAGTATATGTGTTAGGTTGACTTCGAATTTTATTTGAAAATGTTATATTTACTGGTGCATGAATATCTTGTTTTTTTTATTTTAATTTATAGACACAACTTACAAGTGAAATGTCGTTTTGCCTTTTTATTTCAGTCATTGAATTGCGGCCATGCGGAGGCACTGTCTTAAAGAATTTTAGTCGAACGAATCGATGTACTTATTTTTTAATACCTGGTGCTTGTATTATCAGCCATTTTCTGCCGAGTCATTACGTTACGAGAACATAAACAAGCAAGTAGTGGTGAGGGACAAAGAATAATATACGCGAGCACGCACGCATGCACGTATGCACACGCACACACACACACGCACACACACACAGGCACACACACACAGAGGCACACACACACACAGACACAGACACACACACACACAGACACACACACACACGCACACACACACACACACCAGAAAGTTAATAAAAGAAAATGGAGAAGAAATATAGAGGATACGTGGTTAATTTTATTCGTATCACGATGACAAAATGTAATGCACATGTAAAGAAACCGAATCAGCAAAAGAAATAAACATAAGAGTATCCTACATATGTTTCAAACCGGCCATTAGATTTCAATCATCACAATTCATGCTATGTTAAATGTAAATTAACCCCACATTATGTCCGGATACTATCAGGGAGTGATGTTTACTTTCTGGTGGTCAGTTATTTCGTTGTTCACCACGAGAAAGTAAACATCACTCTCTGATGATATTCGGACAAAATGTGGGCTTATTTTACATCTAACATCGCTTGAATGGTGATAATCGAAACCTAATGGTCGGATTAAAACATATGTAGGATACTCTTATGTTTATTTCTTTTGCTGATTCGGTTTCTTTACATCTTAAATCTTGTATGTATTACCTTTTTTCATCGTGATACAAATAAAATTAACCAAGTATCCACAACATTTCTTCTCTATTTTCTTTTATTAACTTTACACATTATTGGACTGTTTATCAATATATATTGCGGACCTTTCTTTCAATATATTTGATAACACCAGTTGATGCCCGGATTTCTAATAAAAATCCCTTACCAGAAAATTACATCCTCAATATTTGAATTTTATACACATACATACATACATAT
>NC_068986.1:52564896-52567022 GCF_001194135.2 Octopus bimaculoides | reverse complement strand
AGATAAATATATGTATAAATCTTTTGCAGACAGATGTATATGTGTTAAAATTACAACGTCGTATTCATCTACACTCTTAATTTAATCTAATATCCACACACCTGTCTGCTGTTGCAAATTAGCAAATAACTAATCTTACCAAAATGAATCCAAACATTTATTTTCAAAAAAATTATTGATATCTGCTTTTAACCAAATTCAATTTTATTTTTCCCCTTTACTGCTGTCCATAACCATGAATCTACCCATGCAGAGCCAACTAATTATCACACATACCTATCACCAGCCAACATACTTCCACCACCCATTATTCGGATTTCGCACTCCTTGATTCATCACATATAAATGTTTATCCAAATAGTGACTGATAGAACACTTCTCCATACCACAGCACCCACCACACAAAGCATTGGCAATTAGTCACCAAGCTGCAACAAACACAATTTCGTCTACAATTTGTACCATTTCAAAAACTCCATCAACAATTGTTTGAGTGTATGTATGCGTTTGTATATATGTCTGTGTGTGCGTTTATTTCAGCGATCTTCAAATAATTTTAAGATTAACTACAACACTTTTATTGATACAATTACTCAATAAAAAAAAGACTAGTTATTTTATTATAAAATTCCTTTTAACTAGGAATTTATATCTATCTATCTATCTATCTATCTATCTATCTATCTATCTATCTATCTATCTATCTATCTATCTATCTATCTATCTGTCTGTCTATCTGTCCGATTGACTATTTGTCTTTCTGTCTTTCTGTCTGCTTATGTGTCTGCCTGCCTGTCTTTCTGTCTGTCTATCCGTCCGTCCGTCTGTCTCTCCAGACATGAGGAGGTGTTGAAAAGTCCCTGGCTTTATGGATGTTGTGAAAAGCCTGGTTGAAGGCCCAGCGTTCCAAGTTCTTTTAGTGGGCTTAGAAAAGCTGAGGACCGCTGCAATAAATGTGTAAATTTGAGAGGGGAATATGTTGAATAAAACACAATTGGTTGATCTTCCTGTATTTTCTTTTACTCAATGCCAGGAATTTTTCAGCAGCCCCTCATATATATACATGTGTCTTTGTATGTGTTTATGAAGAAAGTGAGTGAGAGTGACATGTAATATGTCTCTTATGATTCAGTGCAGCTCACACCTTTTCTCTTTCCCACTTACACAAATTCTCTTTGTCTCTAGTCGACTCTATAATGCAAATTCCCTTGTTCTATGTTTCCTTATTCTCTGTTTTATAGGAGCAGCTAATACGCAGAACTATAGAGCCTACGATAAAATGCATTATGGTATATAGTGTGGGTTATTCGATATCAAATTCCAAACTGAGTGTCTTTGCTTTGCCTTTCTGTTTTCAGAGATCGATAAAATAAGTTCCAGTGGATAAAATTACGTACTACTGTCGATGTAATCGTCTGCACCTCCTTCTCTGCACGTGCGTCTCTTTTTCTATTTTAGAAATCAATATTTCCTATTCTGTTTGGCCGATTTCCTATCTTCTCTCACTCACAAGTTCTTTTCTTGTTATCGTTTCAAATTTATTCGTCCATTGTCTTTCTGATTTTTTCTTTCTATCTAGCCTCTTCATTCTATTTGTTTCTCTTTTTTGTCATCTTCCGTATTGATTTGCAAAATGAATTACTATTCAGTAATGTTCTTTGATTTATGTACTAATATCCACCACAACTCTTTCTTCATTCGTACTATAATTCTCTACTATATTCCGCAGTCCACACCCATTCTACAATCATTATTTTCCATCCTTCTAATGCTGTTGTATTTCTAAAGGCAACTAATAACCCTTCCTCTACTTCTATATATTTTCCTCTCTATTTCACTTTCAATTTCTCTACCAATTTTTAAGCTTTATTTCATATAGTCATTTTGGTTCCGTTCAAAGTTATAAATTATCAAAGAGAAATAAAGTACCTGGTATGATTCTCTCATATTTTAGAAATGTGAAAGGGAATACTAGACAGGTTTTATAAGCAAAGCTTCATGATTGTTTTATCATCCATGTATATTAACATATACACCTATATATTTATGTCTAGACTTACACACAGAACTATATTATATATGTATGTATACACCTTGAACTATGTTATATATATATATATATATAT
>NC_068986.1:52556481-52562389 GCF_001194135.2 Octopus bimaculoides | reverse complement strand
TATGTGCGGAGGCGCAATGGCCCAGTGGTTAGAGCAGCGGACTCGCGGTCATAGGATCGCGGTTTCGATTCCCAGACCGGGCGTTGAGAGTGTTTATTGAGCGAAAACACCTAAACACCTAAAGCTCCACGAGGCTTCGGCAGGAGATGGTGGCGAAACCTGCTATACTCTTTCACCACAACTTTCTCTCACTCTTACTTCCTGTTTCTGTTGTGCCTGTAATTCAAAGGGTCAGCCTTGTCACACTGTGTCACGCTGAATATCCCTGAGAACTACGTTAAGAGTACACGCGTCTGTGGAGTGCTCAGCCACTTGCACGTTAATTTCACGAGTAGGCTGTTCCGTTGATCAGATCAACTGGAACCCTCGACGTCGTAAGCGACGAAGTGCCAACAACATGTATGTATGAATGTATGTATGTTCTCTTCTGTTTTTAAACATTCAAAGTCTTCCGCTGAGGAAGAAGCTGGTTTCAAACATACAAAGCTTCATCGTTGGGATGTAGATAACGAAAGCAATGTCACGTTTTAAACTTGGAAAAGGTCTAGGATATTTTTACCGTTCAACTTACAGATTGCAAGTTTATAATGTGCGAGTTAGTTGATGTCATATATTTTTTTATTGTTTTTTTTTGTAAGCTTATCCTGACAGTCAGTTGGGCATTTTTTCACAAAACCAAGAACACCAATTATTATTAGTATAAATGTAAATTTGTAATCTGCATAAAGAAGCGGGAGGTTTCGAAGTAGTTGTCCATAGTTATCCTCTGTCTCTTTGATTTTCAAAGAGATAGTCACATCAGCAGGACAGCTGACCTCTATGATGATAAATATATTTATTTCTCTGTCCCAAACAATAATATTCGGTTGTTATGCTTACACATCACATGTTTTGATGGGACCATTCCATTAGTATTCCTTGTTTTCATGTTTGTATATGTATTCAGTAACAAGAGGATTTTCTATATCTATTCTAGGGCAGTCTTTTTTTTTTTCCAAGTTGCATATTATTTTTGCGACAACGTCGTGTCGCATAGGGCGGTAGTATCTTGACTATATTTTTGGGCAGTTGTTATTTACATAGGCAGAAATATGACATAATCTACATTTTCGGTTACATCTTGGAAACCCAAAGAATTCCCTGTCGCTTTTGTTTATTAGGTATTTAATTGCAATCTGTTCTTGCAGATATAAAGCCTTCGAATTGTGATGTGACATAGTGGTCACGTGTCCAAGAAAAGGTTCGCTTCATGTTGATATTACGCTTTATGCTGAGCGTTTCTCATCCAGCTCTTCCTTGGGATATATTAGTCCGGCTGCCTTGGGATTGTATAGGAAGTTATCAAGAAGAGAGTGCTTCCAAGGGAGCTCACTTCCAGCACATAGGAAATTGTTCTCTTCACATTTCATCACTAAGTGAATGCATTTTATGTTTGCTGCTGTTGTTTATCAAGTGTTGTCTGAAAGGGAGACTAGACAACGTACAAAGGCTATCTGCACTGATCTCAAGCCTCTGCCTACTTCATTTATTCTTGGGTAGATCTGTCGGTATTACTATTTTTGCGAAGATTTCTAGTTCATGTCAGAATTTTGCAGGTTTTAATATCTTTGAAGTGGATTTCTTCTACAGACTAGTGAAGTCACATAACTGTTAGAATCAGCATTGGTACTGCAAATGCATCGTGAGGAGAGTTTCGACTGCCATATCTTTCGAAGTCTGGCATAATATTCTCGGGAATATGTATGTATGTTTGTACGCATGTATGTATGAATGTATGTATGTATGTATGTATGCATGTATGTATGTACGTACGTATGTATGTATGTATGTATGTATGTATGTATGTATGCATCCAGCTCTCTGTCTGTCTGTCTGTCTGTCTATCTATCGGTCTGTCTATCTATCGATCTGTCTGTCTGCCTATCTCTCAATCTCTCTCTCTCTCTCTCTCTCTCTCCCCCTCTCTCTCTCTCTCTCTCTCTCTCTCTCCCTCTCTCTCTCTCTCTCTGTGCATGTGTGTGTATGTGTGTGTGTGCGTGCCTTCGTGCGTGAAACCAATATATCGAGTTCTACAGATCTACCAGGACGAGGCCCTTCGTCTAGGCTGTAGTTTCCGGCTCGGAATTTCTGGAACCATCGTTGACACTGGCATACGCTTATTGTCCGATCCCATATACTGCATTAATATTCCTCGCACTTACCTTTGCGTTGCTGCCTTTATTGAACTCATAAAGAAAACATATACCGAATATTCTCCTTTGTCACTTCCATTATAACTTTCAGAAAATAACTGTTAAAATCGTAGTTCACTCTTCAAAGCTTGCACTAAGAATATATACAATGTAAAATTACTACCTGATTTTAGAGGAAGTTGGTGCAGGTAGTGCATCCCGTCCTCCTCCGACTTTTTGTTCATGCAATTGATAAAACCTCATTATTTATGGGATTTATATCACTCAGTAGTTACTCGTGACATTGCATTCTTATTTTTTATACATAGTTCGTTGAATATAAAACTTCTTAATTGGTTTTTAAAATCAACATATACTATATATGAATGCCTTTCTTTTTATTTTACCTGAAACAAAAAGTATATTGCTATATTTGAAACTGTTAAATGTATTAATATTGAAATGACTGCTTTAAAATTTTTCTGGCCTTGAATATTTATTTCAAAGCAATTATTCTTCACTTTTCTTCTCATCTTGTTTATATGGACTGCTTTGATATCGTCCATGCTAAAATACCGCTTTGATATCGTCCATGCTAAAATACCGCTTTGATATCGTCCATGCTAAATTACTGCTTTGATATCATCCATGTAAAAATACCATTAAAAATAGTTTCCAAACTGCCTAATTAGTTCATGTCAACGAAAATGCTATTCTCTATCTGATTATATATCTACATGGCTTGTATTTTCCACTTACCCTAAATTAAATCACATTTCAATGTTTTCATAAGGTTTTTATTCAAATATTAACCCATTACGAGAAATAATATTTAATACGAGTTTTGATTTGCTTCTCAATAAATAGTACCCTGAAAGCATATTTCCGCATTATTTTCCTGTTATAAGTCATTGGAGTGCAACAGTATGGCATTCCTCTTTCGGTTAACATAAACAACTGAACAACAGTAAAGGCGTGCGTGCAACAGCACGTAATCAATAGCCACAAGGTACACAAGTTATTTTCTCCGAAGGCACACTGGTTCGGCGATCGTCAAGAAATACTGGAACTACTCGTTGGAGATATTCAAGAGAAACAGAACTATAGAAGTACTTGACCCACTGTAATAAGTGTAGTTACGAGAAACTGTTCAAACTCGCTCCGTCTCTCTTTCTCTCTCTTTTACTCTATGTGCGTGTATGCGCGTGTGTATACATACATACATACATACATGCATGCATACATATATACATACATGTGGGTGGGTGTCTATAGATATATGCAAACGACTGAGTATCCAAAAAAACCCGAAATTTTGCAATATTATTTTATTCACTCAGTTTTACATGTTTACACGTTTATCGCCTTCAAAGTATTCTCCATTTGAAACGATGCATCGGTCCGGGCGCGTTTTCCATTATTCGAAGCAGTGCGGGAACTCTTGCGAAGTGATACCATTTAATTCCTCGTTTATTTCTTCATCTATTCCACATCTGCAAATTCCATAGCATCAGCTTCCGTCACCAGTGATGACCTGGATCAACTTCCAACCGTTCTTTCAGTTCACGACACTCATTCAGTTGTGACTACTTTTGATTTTCCGTCAGCAAGCAAGACAGAAATCTTGCGGCAACTCTTTTCATTCGCAATTTCTCGCTCAAAATTCATTGGCAGGAGCTCCAGGACACACCAGTTATATCAATCAATATATTCCACAATTGTCTGGTGATGATCCTCCAATAATCAGTTCATGAATTTTCATGATGTTTCCATTCGTTCGGGAGGTCGACACGCCCTGAACAAGATTGATCTTCACGCTACCAGAGACTATTCCTAAAGCGTGGAAACCACACATTACCAAGTATTTTGCTCATATGAGCGTCCTTGTAAGCTGTTTCAAGGATGGCAACTGCTTCGTTCACTGTTTTCCCCAGCAGAAAGCAGGATTTCACGGAAACACGCTGTTCCTTCGTTTCAGCTAAGAATAAATACAAGGTAAGGTTACTACCTGTTTTTATAGAAAGTTGATGCAGGTAATTTATCCCGTCCCCCTCCAACTTTTAGCTCATGCAATTGGCAAAACCTCATTATTTATAGGATGATCTAAGATATATCTATATATCTATCTATCTATCTATATATATATATATATCGCATACCCACACACAAAAGATAAAAGAATACAGATAATTTGTACACGTGTCAGTGAAATCGTAGGTATAGTAAATAGCACCTATTTGTTTAGAAATAAAGGTTATTTCGGGTTCGAATGTAGCCCTGTCGCACGCGCATACATAGGAATATTTTAGTATTTAGTGAACCAAGTTTCCTCAACGCGGTGTAGAAGTTTACAATATTCGTTTTTACTTGTCATATGTCATATTACATCTACTTAAGCAATTCTCCTTACTCTTATTCTGCATAGTTTCCATTTCTGTAATATTATACTTCTCTTGCTGTTTGACACTTTTCTCTAAATTGTTAAATATCTGACATTTGCGATTCTTTAATTTTTGAATAAGCTTCAGTCATTGGACATTACGACTCCCTGTAGGAATTTTCAATGATCAACTCGGTAGCTATTTGATCCATTTACTAACCTACGTTCTATTAAGACAACACCTGTTTCAAACCGGTTAAACACAATTACATGTACGCGCGAATGTATCTTATTTACCGCCAATAATGATTCCAACAGGATGCATTTTGTCTCATCCGAAGATAGGATATGTATACCTACACACACACACACACACACACACACACACACACACACACACACACACACACACACACACACACACACACACTCAATCACGGACACACACATTCTTTTATATGTTTCAGTCAGGAGAGTGCAAAAAATATATATACACATACATACACTTGGATTTGTATATATGTATACGTATATCTATATTTATTATTATGCGTATTTATCTATCTATCTATCTATCTGTCTATCTATCTATCTATTTATCTATCTATGTCTGTTTATCTATCTATCTATCTATCTATCTATCTATCTATCTATGTCTGTCTGTCTATCTATCTATCTATCTATCTATCTATCTATCTATCTATCTATCTATCTATGCCTGTCTATCTATCTATCTATCTATCTATCTATCTATCTATCTATCTTTTGTTAACCCTTCATCTAAAAAAATCCTCTTGAATCAAACCAATATGAGATTTGAGTAGGGGACAATTTTCCACGATGCCGGTTTGAACTGAAAACGCATGTTTGCGAAGTGAGCTTCGTAACTAGCTGGCTATCCCTACGTCTGTACCTTTTGATATAAATTGTGAAACAACTAACATTTGCAATATTCCTAATGATCCTGTATACATATGATAAGAGACTGTCTCCCCATCTCTTATCTCATCTTCCAGTGAAGACCATTGTGTTTAGAACAATGATGTCTCTTCCCCAGTGTCTGCAACTGACTCTTCCCCGCCTAACCGTTCTTTAACATATTTCCATAGACTGTCTTCATTTTTGTTATTTCGCTTGTTTTGTATATTTCTTCTTCTTCTTCTTCTTCTTCTTCTTCTTCTTCTTCTTCTTCTTCTTCTTCTTCTTCTTCTTCTTCTTCTTCTTCTTCGTCGTCGTCGTCGTCGTCGTCGTCATGGTGATCATCATTACATGTTTCTTCTTTCTGTAATTACTGTACTTCTGCCTTTTACTACTACTACTACTACTACTACTACTACTACTACTACTACTACTACTA
>NC_068986.1:52555037-52556471 GCF_001194135.2 Octopus bimaculoides | reverse complement strand
TAGTAGTAGTAGTAGTAGTAGTAGTAGTAGTAGTAGTAGTAGTGTAGTGGTAGTAGTAGTACATTATGATTGTTAATCAGTTAGGCGCAGTATGCCATCCAGTCTTTGATGTTTTGGATGGCAGTCGGGAAATTTGCATGAAACCCACATTCAATAGTCAATTCTGATTTTATTGTGAGTAAATTCGCCTTATTGATCGTTTTGTAAGAGTCAGCTTCTACTGAATCATCTTACTCGAACCATGCCAACAATGTTGAATGAATCTGATTGGTTGAAGTTTTCTATACACTTGGTTGATAAAAGGAGTGAATGTATAGAATGTGTAATAATGTCTACACAGACCACATTGAATATTGTAAACTGTAGTGGAACTGACTCAAAAGGTTCTGAAAAGTGATGCTTAGAACATCACTAAAGAACCAAAGAAAATGACTTTGAAGCAATACAAATGTGTACGCTATCTGCAGACACAAAGTCATATACACTACACGCACGTACATATTTGAATCACACTATACAATCCATATTCTTTTAGTTTTTACGTGTTTCATTTTTTGGACTGTGTTCATACTGAGGCACGTCCTTGAAGGGGTTTGTTGGATAAATCGTCCCTGAGACTTATTTTACAAGCCTGGTTCTTATTTGTTTCTCTTTGGCTGAACTCTTAACTAGGGGCATATGAAGAAATCAAACTAAGTGGTGTAGGAGAAATGCGAGCACGATCGCACACACATATGTACTCATATACACAAACACATACATATATGCGCATATAGTTCATAGATGTTCTCCGTATAGAATACACCTAGTAATGGTCAACAGATTTAAACTTGAGCGGGTAGAGACGTAAATGTAGAGATAAGCAAATTAGACAGAGTAATACATTAAGTATATTAAATACATGAAATACAAAAATATGTATATATGTATACACATAAAAAGGTCCAACTTACACAGAGTACAAATGATATAGATGACACAGAGGAATTAAAGGGATGGATCTGTCTAATTAGCTTATCATTACATTTACTTCCACATATATACGTATGTGTGTATATCTGGGCGTATGCGTGTGCAAGAGTTTAACACTATGTAGGCTGCTGTGGTAGCACACTTCTTCTTTGAAACAGCTTATGATGGAACATGTCATCGCTCAAATTTCTTTCATTGTTCTCTGTTTGGCTAAGTTTACTTTTGATATTAAGGTTTGTAATACAACACATCCGTTTACACCGGAAAACATTAACCCAAACACGGACACAGGCATGCACATAAACTAAACGAGACACACAAATATCCTCATACACACACACATGTACACACACACATATGAGTGAGTGTGTTCCTGTGTGTGTGGGCATGTTTATATATATCTATATTTATATGTGTGAGTGTATGCATGTATGAATATATATATATATATATATATATATA
>NC_068986.1:52549778-52554960 GCF_001194135.2 Octopus bimaculoides | reverse complement strand
TATGGGTGGGGGTGGGTGCGTGTGTATGTATGTATGTATGTGTGTATGAATGTGTGTATATTTTTTTCTTTGAGATTTTATTGAAGTACTTCTTAAGAGAGTTCAAACCGATCGCCGACAAAGAGACGAAACTTTCTGAGTACAGAGAGTTCCCAGTATTTGTAAATATGTGGTTGAGTCGGGATGTTTGTTGAGCTGTCAATGCATAAACATGTGTATGCATCTATTCATCTAAAGAATCTTAGATGGAGAATCTTTGGAATATCTTCCAAATCTTCTCGTGAGTTTCTTTTGCCTAACATTACTAATTCTTTGTTAGTTTTAACCTTGTAAGTACATAGCATAATGCACCTATGATGATAGCTACAAAAGAGAATTTATGTATATCATTGTTTAGAGCCGGTTTCTAACCTAGATCCAAGGCTCCTTCGTTGGAATTTCAACATCAACTGCGTAGTATTTTTGAATGTATGTATGTATGTATGTATGTATGTATGTATGCATGTGTGCAGATTTGTATATTTTGTTTTATGTGTGTACTCTGATGCATATAGTTGCATATCTAGACGTGCTTATATATACCTATTTGCTGAACTTCTGGAAAGTTTTACAGGCTATTACAGTTCTAGTGATGGATTGGATCTGTAGTTTTCGAATTAGCTTTCTCCTTTCTAATTCTGAGAAACCGAATTTCTCAAGATTGGTATTTAGGCAGTATGTTAAATATTGCAGGGTCCCAATGATTACAGATATTAGCATGAACTTGTGATATGGATAGAATAACTACAGATTTCTCAATAATTCAGCGTAGATATTCTCTTATTCATTAATCTTCAGCTCTATGTTAACGTCCACTGGGCAGCTAATTTGTACAACTGTACACAGTTTCTCTTCTGTATCCCAAATCTTTATATCAGATCTGTTGTGCTGACATTTTAATGAGGTTTTTACTGTGACATTCCACTAGTATTCCTTTTTATTATTAGTGGCTATGGCTTCTACCACACTGTGGGTTTTTTATTTCTTTGTGCTCGGTGTTATCCTTCCGACAAATAATTTAACAGAATGTCATAGCTAAAACATCATGTCTCATCGGTAGATAATACCGCGATAACATTTTCAGACAACTGCATATGATGTCAATGATATCTTCGGTGTTAACTCCACAAAGTCTGCATAGGTTGTCACATTTTACTGCTTTTCCTGAATCTTAATCCCTTTTGAGCATCAGGTATTTGGTTGATATTTCTTGTTCCTGGATAGCAAACGCATACCCTACAAAGTGGGAGGTAGTAATCCGGCTATTGGTTCACGATAGCCTGCTTTGATGATCAATATTACTGTCATCTCCGAGAGATTTCTATTAACATATTGATGCATAGTCTTCTTCTGATACAGGTTAATCCATTCATCTGCGACTTCTTTGGACATGTATTCTAGGTTATCAGACAAGGAATATTACTCAAGGACCATGTATGTTTATATGTATGCATGCATGCATGTATGTATGTACGTGTGTATGTATGTATGTATGTATGTATGGATGGATGGATGTATGAATGTGTGTATAAATGCGCGTATGTATGAGTATATGTATCTATGAATGCATGTATGTATGTATGATTGTATGCATGTATGTATGTACAAATGTATACATGTATGTATGCATGTATGTATGCATGAATGTAGGTATGTACGAATGTATGTATGCATGTATGCATGTATGCATGTATGTATGCATGCATACATGTATGTATGTGTGTATGCATGTGTGTATGTATGTATGTATGTATGCATGAATGCATGCATGTATGTATGGATAGATGGATGGATGGATGGATGGATGGATGGATGGATGGATGGACGGATGTAAATACCGTAATATTAATTACAGACCACCTATTTTTGTCTATTCTTCGTAATGTCCTATAAAGGAACATTATCAACCTTCACTTTCAACTCAAGTCCTGTTTCTGTGAAGATGATTGTAGTTCAACGAGATCACTTATCTTTTTCTGAAACCTCTCATGTGTTAATGATAGAAAAATTAAAATACGAAAAAGCATCAAGAGAGAAAAAATATATAGAACACAGACTTAAGAGGAATGGACGCATCAACAATAATTGGGAGCGAACATGTTAGCGCTTGGATAAATAGGTGAGTATATGAGGGAGGTAAATCAAGAATAAGTATAGGAATAAGGGTGAAGATTAGAATAACACTATGAAACAGTTTATGATTAAAAGAAAAAATACGAAACAAGCATTAAAAAAATCAAAGTGATACGCATGCGTGTACTTGTATATTTGCGTGCAGTTATTCACTTGACGGTGATGTAGTTCATTAATGGAGATTTTTCCTTCTCCTGCAATGGAAGAACACTTACTTTCTATTTATGTAGGGTTTAGACCTTTCGATTATTTGAGATATCGAATGCATTTCAGATATATCAAGGTACAACTCAACAATTGAATAAATCTGTGTGCCTGTTGTTGTTGTGAATACACTAGCTGATGATACCGATACTGCCGTAGGTTGGTAGATTTTTCCTTTGTTAGTACTGTTTAAAATTGTACAAGGGTGACTCAAAAGTAATGCAAATAAAGGTTTCATTACTTTGCGACTGACTACTATAGGCACAAGGCCTGGAATTTGGGGGAAGCAGGTAAGTAGGTTTCATCGACCTACCCTCAGTAATAGACTGGTTCTTATTTTATCGCGCCCGAAGGGATGAAAGGCAAAGTCAATCTCGGCCCCTTTCATCCTTTCAACAACAACTAAGATAATAATAATAATAATAATAATAATAATAATAATAACATCAACAGCAACAAGAACAATAATAATAATAATAATAATAATGAGAGGAGCACCCTCACATACGACCAGCAATAAAGCTATCAAAGCGCAACGTAAGCAAACAAAAATGGCTGCCATAAAGACCTCGCATTCCGGTAGCAACGTAAAGAATAGAGCTGCAGCATCAGCAACATCACCATCATCATCATCATCATCACCACCACCACCACCACCACCACCGCCACCATCATCATCATCATCAGCAGCAGCAGTAGCATGAACAGCAGCAGCGAAAGCAGCACAAGCGACGGCGGCGGCAGCGGCGGATATTTTAAGATTTAAGCCTTTGGAATATGACAGAAAAAAGTGATATCCAAATGATACCGCCAAGGAACATGTTACATTAGGGTGTGGTGCCAAATCTCTACTGAAAGGTTTTAAGAGGCCATTTCTGATACTGTTCGTAGGACTAGCGAACGTAGCACTTGTGCTAAAAACAGAGAAAGAGGAAAGAAAACAATTGGTGCTCGAGAGTAATACGCCGATCTATAAATTGGTGATCCAATGTAGGCAATAAATAAATATAAGTCGTGTTCAAAAAGGTAGGCGGGGATATAGACTTTCTTGTTTCTTGAGAACATGACTCATAAAGAATATTAATAGGATTCTCAAATATTAATCACCGGACCACAGAAACCTTGTGATATTCGATTATAAATAGATGTATAAGATCTTTCGGCGGCATATTGCCCGCCTGTTGTAGAAAATCGCCAGACTGGGGACGTGGGCTTCGATACGTATCTCGACTGTGTACTGTAAATCTCGATGGCAGATTAGGGTAATGATAAAATAAATGAATTGATAAATAAGTAAATGAATAATCAAATAAATAAATAATCAATTTTATTGTAACTCCTGAAAGAAGATGAGAGAGTGCCCAATTTTACGATCCGGGTGCGTGTGGTGCTGTCGAGGAGAATACGAATAAAACTATTTTAAAATCATAACTCTGTTCAGTGTACACATAAAAAATTCTGGCTATGTTACCCGCAAAGAATTTTGCACTTATTGCTTACTGTCATCGGACTCATGAACATCTATACTTCCTCAAACAATCTCCTCGCCATATTATACAGTATTTTGTTGTCTAGAAATGACATCGGTGGCAGCTTTGGCCAATATGTATCAATCAAGGTGGTTGGGTTATATGAATTACCGGTTTATGATAACTCTGCGCAACAGAGCTGCTAGGTAAGAATGGTCGCTGTCCAGGAGTTGAATGATTGCAGTCAACAGTGGAATCAGCTTACTGCTAGTGGTAAATGATAACCTATAGAAACTGTATGCTATTAAGTGCTCGGCCAGTTAAGAAATTTCTCTATCAACGTTTCAGTACGTTTTGTTTCTATATTACTACTCTGGAAGTAATGGCTTACTTTACAATTGAAAATTAGAAATTTAATTTGATATATGCTGTATCAGCACACCTGTTAGTTATAACGCATAGCCAACTATAATACGACTGTTTAAAGTCGAACATGACCTCATCGTTCATAAATTTCTCATGAAACAGTGAAGGCTATCTCTCAACAACCAGCTGAATGTCATCTTCATTGCCATTCTCATCTTCATCTCCATACTTATCCTCATTCTGTCCCTATTTCTCTCTTACTTTCTCCCCTCCTTCTGTCTTTCTGTCTGTCTGTCTGTCCGTCTCCCTCTCTCTCTCTCTCTCTCTCTCTCTCTCTCTCTCTCTCTCTCTCTCTCTCTCTCTCTATCTATCTATCTAGCTATCTAGCTATCTGTCTATCTATCTATCTACCTACCTATCTGTATGCTTAATATATATATCAGGATTAAAACATGAAACAAAAAACACTGAAAGAAAGAAAGGTTTTACTGTTCTTTGTTCTTTCCCTTTAATTCTATAACAACGATTTTAGTTATAAAATCTAAACATACGTATCGATCCGTACTATATATACCTTCATCTTTCCGAAAGGATTAAGAGGTCTAAACAAACTAAACGATGTCTGAATGCTGTTGTATTCACCACCAATATGTAGGCCTATCTTCTCGTTTCCTTACGCACGATCATTATACCTTTGATATATCGGACAATTGAATTATATGAAATTTGTTTCCGGCAATGTAATTACACATCAGATATGAATCGTATTATATCAGAATCGAGACATCTATAATATCTTGTTATCTTTGTAATATTTATAAATTATGAATAAATTCCTGTATGTCACTGTGTACAGTCGGAATGAAGTAGGAGATTTCTATCTGTTTTTGTCTGTATTCACATGATGCGGCCATATATACGCATAAATTATAAGTTACATGGTTACATATTTTTATTATCTCATATATATA
>NC_068986.1:52546623-52549768 GCF_001194135.2 Octopus bimaculoides | reverse complement strand
AATGTAACTAGTGAATTGTTGCATGTTACAATATCCCTTGTTTTCTAAACTATCATTGATACCGTTTTCGATAGCGGACGATCTTTTATAGTAGTAAATGTTTTATTTAAAAATTCAATACAATCAGCAAAATATATATTTGTGCATAGATATTGTGAATAGTGCAGTGATTGAGAGTTTAAGCCAAGTGAAAAAACTTTCAAGCAACCATATCGATTATGGGTGATGTAAGAATCGATTTTGTTATACTTTCAATAAAATATCTTGGATACTGGGTTACAAAAATAAAACAAGTCTTACAAATAGCTTTCAAACGAAATCATTGCGCTTTTAAGTTTATTTTTGAACAAAAGACCGTTATGATATAGCGCCACTTTCACTTTCTTTATCATCATCATCATCGTCGTCATCATCATCATCATCGCAATTATTATTATTATTATTATTATTATTATTATTATTATTAGTATTATTATTATTATTATTATTATCTCCTCCTATCTTCTGTCTATGTATTCTTTGTGAAATCGTACTCGAGTTTTTGTAGCCGAATATTATACGTTACTCAATACTTTCATTTAATCATCTAATTTTGAGTGTTTACTCCTTCGACTTTTTATTTGATCTTCCAAGCTTCTCCTTCTTCTCCGAAGAGTATTGATTCTTCCTTTGATCCTCTACAGCATCAGCAATATCTTATCTACTATTTATTTCACGGATTTTATCACTTATTCTGCATACCATTTCGCAAATTACAGATTTTTCCAGTCTTGCGAAGAAAATAGTGTTTTGTGTTTTAAGTTTTAGAGCTCAATAAATAAATAAATAAATAAAAACATTCAACTCTCCAGATAATGATAGTGGTAATAATAGCTGTTTCTAATTTAGATACAAGACCAGTAAATCCGATGGGAAGCCTAGTCGATTATATAGATACCTATACTTGACTGATACTTAGTTTTACTAATTAGCAATTTTGACCTTTGTGCGATTTGAACGCAGAACATAAAAATTCTTGACTAAGACACTTCAAATATTCTACTTATTCACCTTCTTCATCAAGGATCACAAAAGACTGTCTCGGCAAACATCAAAATCTCCGCTTATACCTAGCCAGAAAGTGACTGGAAAAGTATTGCTGGAGCATCACACAAATGTACCTGAGACAGAATAGCATGCACCCACAGTACTATGTCAAAATCTACGGAATGCTTTATTACTGAGTCATATCTCTGTCACCTAACCCTATGACAGCACTTTTCGTATCTGCGTGTCTAATATCACACATCGTAAGTTTGACAATACAACGTACGTACTACCCAACGAAAAAGCGGTTTAGGTCCTGTTTTTGAAGCTAGAATATCAGCCATGATGTCTTTCGTAATCGCCACTTCAAATCTTCTAGCCACCATATGTATATGTTGAAAGAAGACCCATAGGCTTTATTACATTTACACGTTGGAAAAATAGAATGTATTCAACGTTCCGAGCTTACGCTCTTCTACCGAAAGGAATGAGTAGAGAAACAAGATGGAGACAAAAAAAGTGGAGAGAGAAAAAAACGTGTCTGAATTAACGATTACTATATGTTGTACATATCAGAAGGAAGGAATTGGCCAGAAGCGTGGTTGGTAGGGGAGACTACTATGAACTAGCAAAGGTATGTGCACGCAAGCATGTGTGTGTGAGAGAGAAGATAGTGTGTGCGCCTGTATATATGTGTGTATGGGCGAGTGCATGTGTATGTGTGTGGGCTAGCATGTCTGTGTGTACGAAGATTACGTGAGCGTATAGGAAGAGAGGAAGAAGTAATATAGATACATGCACTTAAACATTTGCTCATATAATGCCGTGGATATTTTCAAATACATACCCACGTGCTTCGGTCGTAATGACGTGCCATGTCCACTAAACGCACTCCTCTCTCATGTTTATCAATGATTTCCTTCTTCAATTCAATAGCAATCAGCTTTTTCTTCTTCTCAGCCCTATCCTTTGCGCTAACCTTTTTAGGACACATGGCTAACACAGCTATTATAAAATGATAGCAAGAAATGCACAAAACTAAACAAAAGCACTAGGAAAAACATAACGGGGATGCTGTCACGAGATAAACACGAAAACTGAACGAGCAGAGACCGCAACTGCTGGGAGAGCATACGCAAGCTCAGTGCTGACTAGCGGTCGCTTGTATGAAATTCGCTCGTATTGCGGATTTCCGCTCGTACTTCAAGACAAAATTTCGCACGAGTCTCGGCTCGTGAAGCAAATTACTCGTACAAGGGGGCAATCCTATGGTGAAGTTCTACTGTACACGCACGCACACACGCACACACACACACACACACACACACACACACACACACACACACACACACACACACACACACACTCATATACGTGTATATTTGCATGTATATTTGGGTGTAGATGTATGTGTTGTGCGTGTCTGTGAGTACATGCTCGGAATTTCTTAAACGCTTGCGTGACAAAATTCTTGTGGGATGCGCAGTTGATATTTCAATTATTCAAATGCATTGCGATAAATTTGATTGTATTCTCTGTGTAGTTGTCTTGTCACGAGATCACTAAATCTTTTAAGTCTAGATAAACGGAAAATGTTGCTTAGCTGTGCTTTAGAAATAGTATCGAGCTTTTGCGGCAATGCTTTTCATTGAGAGCTGTAAATACTTTTCAAAAAAGCATTGATCACACCATCGTTCACTTCCTTCGCCAAATTCTTTTGTAGGCTTTGCAGTTAAACTGTCTCGCGTACATAGAAACATATATTCATGATGTATGTATATATATGTGCAGATTTTTATGTCTTACAGTCCTATATTTGAGAGATGAAGAGTTATGTACATTATTTATATTATATACATTTGCCGGATATTTGTCTTCATCTTGTTTGTTGTTAGCACAACGTTTCGGCTAATATACTCTCCAGCCTTCATCGGGTGTCCTAAGGTATTTTTTGATGTTATTATTATTATTATTATTATTATTATTATTATTATTATTATCATCATTATTATAAATCAGGCAGTGACCTGAATAATAATAATAACAATAATAATGATGATGATAATAATAATAATAATAATAATAATAATAATAATAATAATAATAATAATAATAATAA
>NC_068986.1:52545583-52546439 GCF_001194135.2 Octopus bimaculoides | reverse complement strand
GCTCAGTGAGTCGGGATGTTCGCCACGACTAAACCCGGCCGGAGCACGTAACGATGACCACAACAGGCAAGGAAAAAATAACATGGACCATACGTTGCGTAGTGAAACTAACATTTTTTCTTTACATCACAATACAAAACATTGCATAACGATAATTCAATAACATGTAACAATAGCGTTTCCAAACATTTAACATAATCAGAACATTGCATAATCAAAAGTTTACAATCAGAGTTCGTATATCAAGTCAATTAAAAGTTCTTTTACTTCTTTGTTTTTCTTTTCTTTGAACATGTAACAACAAAGTTCTTTTTCTTTTCTGCCAGTTAACATCACAGTTAACAAAATCTCTTTTTCTTTTAAAACATGTAACAACAAAGTACATTTTTCTTTAAAGAATATTTAAACATTTACCGTAACAAATTCAGATCTCCCACTACAATGACAAGAACTGACCAACGTAGTCTACTACAATCTTTTGCCTGCCACAACAGTTCCATCTCTCTGTACCTCTCTCTGATTGCTTCAGTCCCTATCTGCTGACTGGTACCTGCTGTCCATAGCCTCTCTCTCTCAGCCTCTGTCTGTCAGTCTCTGTTCATCTTGCTCTTTTCACTCACTGCTGGCCGTCACACACTTGTACTTCACTGGCTGACTGCTGGTACATCGACTGCTCTGCCCATCTGGCTGCTGTGTTTACATCACACCGCACTTACATCGTCATTGGCTGACCGCTTACACCAACTGCTTGTCCATCTTCACTGGCTGACCGCTTACACCAACTGCGATTCCCAAAACTATGCTGTCGTATTTATGACAGATACCGTACCCAATAGTGCTACGTTACCCCCCCCCC
>NC_068986.1:52538004-52544727 GCF_001194135.2 Octopus bimaculoides | reverse complement strand
ACTAATACATGTTTGTTGTCTACGCTACCTGTCTTCGTCCTGTGTTTTTTTTGGGTGGGGGGGTGGATTCTCCCTATATATATATATATATATATATATAGAGAGAGAGAGAGAGAGAGAGAGAGAGATGTATATACACACACATATTTACTTACCTGCAGTCCTACCTACCAACCTTATTCCCGGTAAAATTGGTAACATATTTACATATTTTCAGCTGGAGTACGATGAAGCTATTGTGAACTATCGCACCTATCGAATCTTGTGCTGACTCCCGCTTCCAGCAGATATAAAGTTGCTACATATAATGCTGCAACCTACTATGGTAAAACGGGTAACTGAACGGGCAGCCCGAAGTAAGCTACAACCAAAATTAAACATATCATTGTGTTTGCTGGTTTGAGACACACGGCAGCATGAACAACTATAAAAATGTGGAATGTATCGAGGATACCATCGATACGAATTGAATCAGGCCTAAATTACACCAACCATGCTGTTGTCACATTTAGAATGACTAATAGACCTATCGACCTTAGATTCCCAACACTGAGATGTAACTTCAGAATTCACTGCGTATATACAAAACGTAGGCCATAAACATGAAGTAATGGCACACAGTTGTTGCAAATATTACATAGGTGTTACGGTTAACCCCGTGAAGTAACGCATGTATATGCATAGGAACACTTACTTCAACCCTAGACGTATATTCACAACTTCATGTGCAGAATTTATCCTTATTTTAACTTATAAAATGACTAACTCTAGATTGAAATGATTCGTGTGGAATTTTCCATGCACTAATCCAGAAATAGACGTTCTTCAGGGTTATGTACTAAAGACGGATTAAAGATCATATTAGCTAAATGTAGACATCAGTGAGCGTAATGCGTTAGAGATTTGCTCCATTTACAACGTCTTAACTATGATGAAATACTCAAGTACACAGTGATCAGAGTAACAGTATTTTCGTGGACGTATTAAATTTAGTATTATTTGGTACTATCCTCTGCATGAGCATAATTATGCTCATACCCCTGCACCACTTCTATCTCATCATATCTACCCGTGTAAATACTCCAGATGTGCTTATATGAATAACATTCTGTGAATAGCAGATGATACCACGGCTATCATAAACAACGTGGCGCATGACAATAGATACTGTAATGCATTGTAATGGACAAATCAGTGAACCAACTGGCCTGAGCATTGACTGATAAAGGATGAACAATACCTGGAGCAACGATGTTGCACACACGAGTACATAATAGTAATTTGGCGCGTTGGTCCCAGTTTGGGATGATGATAGGGTAGATGTTTGTTTATGAGATTATGCCTCTATGCGTATGTTTGAGTATGGCTGTTCCGGCGGATATAAGTATGTGGAGTGCGGTTTGTTGCCAGCTGATGCTTGGGATTCACAAAAGGTTTACAAATTTAACATCGCAAACCATTTCTGTCTTCGAAAGATAATTTTGTTTCTGGTACGAAATATCTGCCAGAGACACAAACCTTCTGCATCGTTCATTGTATGAGAGATCTGCTGACTATTCACACGGTTGCTGCTTTTATGACTGTTATTATTGTAAAGATAATTGTTGTTATTGTTCTTATCTGTGAGATTATGTTACCTCAAAGTTATTTTTTTTCGGTTTCCTCACTTTGTACATATGTGTGCGGTCGCGAGTATTTGTTTCTATGCGTGTCTGTCTGTATGTCTCTCTGTATCGACTTTTTATCTGTCTCACTTCTATCAACACCGTCCTACAACTTAACATTCAGTCACCCACTACTGTTCTTCCATACTAATGATGTTGAAAGTTTCATGCCTAGCAGGCATATACATTTAGGCAAGCATCTCACGTTGATTTGTATTTTTCGCTGCAAACGCTGAAGAGTATTACGACAGCTTGCTAATTGCCTTGCATAATAATGATAGACGGTTTACTGAAAAAAAACATGTATGTTTATAAAACTTTAAAAATATTTACGTTTTCTGAGTTCATTGTTGCTATGACGTAAGGCGGTGAGCTGTCAGAACCTTTAACATGCTGACAAAATGCTTAGCAGCTTTTCATCCATCTCTATGCTCTGAGTTAAAATCTTACCGAGGTCGACTTTGACTTTATCATTTTGCGGTGGTTGATAGAATAAGTACCAGTGAAGCACTTGGGCCGATGGTGGGGGCACATGGCTTCGTGGTTAGGTCGTTGGACTCATGATCGTAAGATTGTGGTTTTGATTCCTGGACCAGGTGACGCGTTGTGTTTTTGAGCAAAACACTTACATGCCTGGCGTCCCTTCTAGGTATGGAATTTATCGCCATGGAAACCAGGTAACCGGCTCTTATGAGCCAGTATGACTGGAGAAGGCAACTTTACCTTTTACTGGGGTTGATGCAATCACCTAGATCCTTCCCCTAAAATTCTAGACCTTGTAGCTATAGTAGAAAAGTTTATTATTATAACATGGCTAGAAATCTACACGTTAGAAAACTCGGAGATTTGGTAGCGTTCATCTAAGCGCACTGGAAAAAGAAAACACCCTACTGACACAACACAGACACTCATTTATCTCTAAATAGAGAGATTTGGGTGGTTTCTAAATCGCCACATAAAATGTATGTAATCTAATTTTAGAACTACTGTTTTTTTTTTCCTTTCGATTACAAAATACTATCTTATTTTAGTATTCACTCTGAACGTTATATTCCTCATTTAACACATATCTGGACCATTTCCTAAATGTTGTTTGCTTACACATTTTGTTATTTTTTATGTTGAAGATACCGTGTACTTAACAAGGGGCGGGTCGCTTCTAGCATTTAATGTCCTGGAAACTTCACTGATCTTCTATGATATTAATATATTTTGCTTTATTCTCCGTCTTTCTTCTTTACAGGCACACATAAACATAAATATATGTTCGTCATGGCACAGGTACTTTACATCATTACTTGTACTACATATAACACTCGAGCGTGCATACAGACGGGTATCTATCTATCTATCTATCTATCTATCTATCTATCTATCTATCTATCTATCTATCTATTTGTCTATCTATCTAAACAACAATTATATGTAAATATACACACACACACAAATAATACCCCTCCACACACACTTTAATGTTGTCAGTTGTTACCATTTCTGAGAAGAATATAATATACAGGAAATCAACATCTTATATAGAGCTAACTCATTGCAAAAGTGCATAGAAACCCGTTTTATGCCATACAAAGATGATGACATGTCTCCTCCTCCTCCTCCTGCTACTACTACTACTACTACTACTACTACTACTATGCATCAAGGGAAGCGCACAAGGAAACGTCACTTCCCATGATATTACGTGTGCGTACGTGTATGTGTATTCACGTACGCGTGTGTGAGCGTGGGTGGCTATATATGTGCATATATCTTACAGTATATGCACTACAGAAAAACATGCGTTATTATTTCAAGCTATGTTTAATTATTTATACCATCGTACAATTTGAAACTGATAAGAATTTATACATATAAGGATGGCTGTGGGGCAAAAAAGCCCATTTTGCAAACCACATGGTTTTAGGTTCACTCCCACTGCTTGGTATCTTGGGCTTGCATCATCTACTATAACAACTCCGGGCCCATCAATGCCTTGTGAGTGTATTTGTTTGACAACAGGAAACTTTATCGAAGTCTGTCGCATCTTTGCGTTTGTGTTTGTTATCCCACCACTTCTCCACCGGTGTTGGTTTATTTGCGTCCCCACAATCTAGCAATCCGGCAACAGACACGATAGCATAAATACCAGGCTTAAAATTATGTACTAGGCTCCATTTGTTCGACTAAATCCTTTAAGGTAGTCCCCAGGCATGGGCTGTAATCCAACGACTGAAACAGATGGAAGATGAAAGGTAAATATATCAATACACAGATGCACAGAGACTCAAACACTCGCATACAGGTACATACAATGCGATAAATATATGAAGCAAACAATACGAGGAAGTTTATGATAGTCTTCATCGAAGAACATTATACATTGATCTTCATGAATTTGAACAAGATTTTTATTCAGAGAGGAAAGAAATATCTGACGTTTCAGTTCCAAACAATTTTTATATCTCATACAAGGAGAGCATACACCCCACTCAAGTGAAATACCTTTTTTTCCCTATGGCAGGAGAAGTTTCACAAACTCATGACCTTTACATCTACTGAGATTACACTCGATAACATTTAAAAACGCTTTCATTCAAAAAGTAAGTTAATACACGGACCTATAAAAAAAAAACAAAAAAAAACATTAGACAAACTAGCATATGGATAAATATACGTGATGTATTTCGTGCTTCTGTACATTAGCATCCCTAGAACGGAAATACTTAGACTTCATGTTGTTCCCTTCATTTCTAACGGAAGTAGCTTCCGCTTCATTTGTCTTCCGTCTTTTATAACCCAGTTCTCATAATATATTTAAAAAAGATTGCTCTCACTAACAATCAGAAAGTACACACTAGCACGCACCACATACGCGCAAGCTTACTCTCACACCCTAACACACACACGCACTGTTTTGTTTCCCGTCATTTCTGAATCGATAATCTTAATTTTATGATTATACTGGGATCGATTCAATACACCACTTCTACAATTTTTCTGTTCGGGTCATGTACTCTTTAAATGATTGTTGTCAGGATGTTTCTATAAATTAGTGGAAAAAATGCGAGATGGCTATTAATAGTATGAGAATATTCTCATCCGTTTACACAGACACAGTTAAATGTGTTGTGTTAAATGTGTAGAATCGATTTAAACGGGACTGTAACGTTTTGACCGATTTCTGCGATTAAGCAGGCAGACATGACTTCTGTCCTACAAATCAGCAAGGCATATGCTAACTATCAATAAGTAGAAAGCGGGTTATAGATTGGTTGAAAACTAGCAATGGGTTGGTTGGAACAACACTAGAGTATCATACAAAATGCCTGGTGATCTTTGGTTACCCTCTATATTTTCTTAGTTCAAATCTAGCAGAGGCCAAGTATGTCACCCGACCGGGGTTAATAAAATAAAGTAACTGTCGATTACTGGGATAGACAGAATTGCCTGTTCCTCTCAAAAACACCAAATTTCTGACTTTGCTCTTTAATTAAAATCAATATTTAGTTAAATCGCTTTATGTTATAAATTTGAGTCCCACCAAGATCGACTCTTTCTTCGAATATCCTTGAGATCGATAAAATGAATTCCCAGTCAAGTAGTGCGTTTGATTTAATCTTTGATATCCTCCTTCAAAATCTGTGGGCACGCGAAATGTCAAAACTATATTTAGTTGAGTCTCTTTAAGTCCTCCGTTTCGAGATCCGCCAAGGTAGTGGAATATACCTTGTATACCTTCAAAATTAATAGAATAAATACCAATCAAGTTATGAGGTTCTTGTCTCGTAGATCTCCTGTTCACGGCTTTACAGGAAATGAACTGCTGAAGTCCTGGCCATACACACATTGAGAATAAATATCGAGAATAAATACATGTCCTAAATTCAAATAACAATCTATAACGAAATATAGAATCCATAGTTATACATACACAGAAATATAATATTTCAAAGAATAATTTAGTCTTAATAATTGTTAATTTACCATTTATTCATTCATTCTTCCCCCACCCCTTTTTTGTTTATAACTATATGTTTCCGTGTATCCACGGCTTATTCTTTCTATTTTTCGGTTTTTCTTTCCTATTTATTTTTTCTTTCATTCATTCTTTTGGTTCTTTTTGTTTGTTTGTTTGTTTCTTCCTGTCTGTCTGTCTCTGGCTGTCTGCTTGTCTGTCTATGTCCCCATTCTATCTCTCTCTCTCTCTCTCTCTCTCTCTCTCTCTCTCTCTCTCTCTCTCACTCTCTCTATTTATCTATCTGTGTTCCTTACTTTCTTTCTTTTTTTTTTCGTAGTCAGTCTTTATTCATTTTCTCCCTTATATATGTGCTTTCTTCTGCTCGAATGTTCCCATACAAAATTATATTTATCATCGTTAATTTCTTCCTGGCGATGCTCAAAAGAAAAAAAATAACGTAAAAAATGTTCTAGTTTATAAATGCAATTTTTCCTTTCTTTCTTTTCAACGTCAAAGGAAACACCTAAAATACAATCACAATACCTTTTCCATTTAATCACATCACTGAGAATATTTTGCTAACTATCAACAAAAAGACAGAACAAAAATAAAAAGGATAGCTCCAAAGAAAAACAAAATAAAAGTATGAAAGAAAAGATACAGAAAATCTTTGATAACAAAAAGAAACCCAGAATATGTGTGATGTTCAATTATACAAAAAGTCTATTTATATATGCTGTATTTTTAAAAATATATTGTAATGAGAAAGACGAAAAAAATATACTCGTTCATGTCTAAAACAGAAGTGAATATAAATGTGAGGCAAATATTTCCTGTATATTCTAACTTGGAGATAAACGAGTTTTCGTCTTTATACAAGAAATAAAATACATAAAACTTCTGAAGAAAATAAAAAGTAAAAATAATGAAGAACAAGAAACAAAATAATATAGTAAAGGAGTCTAAATCATTATAGTTGATCACTAGTTTAAGATGGCGCATTTTCTCGTTCACATTCTTCTCTATACTACATTCATGTTTTATATGTATATGTATACAATCAGACTCAGATAACATACGCATATGTACATATGTATATATGTATAT
>NC_068986.1:52536657-52537283 GCF_001194135.2 Octopus bimaculoides | reverse complement strand
ATATATAATTTAAAGCGTATTCCGTTAGGAACATATTAGCGCATAAAATAGAGCTCGTCCACCCTTACAATTACCAAATAACTGATAGCATTGGAAGTCTAGGCTTAGGCATTTATCGTGTGTGAAAAATAAAAATTGAACAGAATTAACTGGAAGGAGTACGTTTAGAGTATTTAATAAACACTACACATGGTTCGGTACAATATAGATCCAAATATACACAGGAATTAAATTAAGCAACGGTTTATCTGTATAATGAGATCCAGTTGTATTTCCTCAGGTTATATATAATCGCTGTCCCCGTAAATAAATCTTTGACGTTGATGCTTGCACATCCAACAGGCTATTTTGAATCAGTAGACGCTAGCAGTTCCATTCTGCTCACTATCAACGTACCTCTACACGCTCCAATTGAGCAGCATTGTATACATTGGCTGTCCACTTTGTTTCACATGTTATGTTGGTCATGATAAATTTTATTATTTCAAAGGTACACTCACGCATACGCTCATACAATTACAATCACTGGCACACATACACACAGCTACATCACTGGGCGTCCCCATACGTACATATACACACACGCATTCACACACACACACACACACACACACACACACACACAC
>NC_068986.1:52535308-52536647 GCF_001194135.2 Octopus bimaculoides | reverse complement strand
ATATATATATATATATATATATATATATATATATACGTATATACATACTTGCACCAACCCCCACACACATATCGATAAACAAACACATTCACACCCTTACATAGACGTACATACATATATCTACCCATATTCATGCACATAGGTATACTGCTGAGCAGTCCATCATATATAGAAACATCTCTATCATGAGATGGAAAGGATGGGTATGGTGAAATAGAATAATAATAATTATAATTTTTATATAGTGCTCCATCTTGAAAATACATATTTGGCGCAGTGGTTAAACCTTGGAATGTCTTCATCATGCTTGTTTACCAGGTTTTCATTACTCAGTAGTAAACTCAATGCTTCCTCAAGGCAAAGGTCACATTTGTCGGATGGCGAATTACATGGTTGTGCATTTTTTATTGTTGACCATTTTATTTCGTATTTAATTTTTGATTCTTTCAGCCCCCAGTTCTGACAGTGAAGTTGCATGTCGTCTGTTTCTTTTTCGGATGTGGTTGCGATAACGGTCTTTGAATTGGCTTTCCGGGGCACCTATGAACACGTATTTATGTTGGGACGTAGAGTTTGTGCATTTGTATACTATGATTTTTTTTTTGACACATTGGTTCATGAGCAGACATGCGGATTACGACATGTGCAGTTATTCGTATTATTATTTTTATGTTTATTTTGATTCTGATTTCATGATGTTCTGCTTGATTGTTAGTGTCTGGAGCATTGTGGGATCGGCTATCTTTTTGCAGGATCCTTTTTGATGACCATCTCTTTCATCAATTTCTCGTTCACACCAAACAACGTAAACTACTCACTCCTACATTCCATCACACTCGATGACACTACCCCAACTCCTCCACTACCCCTCCCCCTCCCTGATACGCTCCCCCACTCTCACCAACCCCGTCCCCTCTCCTCCAGATTTCCACCATCCCCAATACCCCTACTATTTCTGTCCCATCCACCCCATCCTACTTCTATTCCATCCACCCTTTCTCCACTTCAGTCTGTTGCTACCATTCCTCCAGATCTTCCACTCTCTGAGGCGGAGCGCTCCCTCCTCAGTAGAGGTTTGCGCTTCATCCCACTCACTCCATCCAGCAACGAATTTCGGACTCGTGCCGATATCCACAGCTTTGTGCGCCGTGTTAGCATTGTGTGCGCTTTTCCGCGACACTCCAGCTACATCTAATGAGGAGGACTGCTTCACCGACCTGGACCGCCGCCCATCCTAGTGGATTCCATCTCCTGTTCAGTTCAAAGCAGTCGGTCTGTTTGCGGGCGCCTGCCAGCGAGCTGTGGACCGGGTTAACTTTTCCGGGCGTCCTCGTCATCT
>NC_068986.1:52528647-52532864 GCF_001194135.2 Octopus bimaculoides | reverse complement strand
ATGTGTATATAAGTAACAATTAATAGTAACAAAAACCGTATTAAAGCCAAATGGTAACATTTAACTCTCACTTAACACAGAATACTACGTTATTTACATGATTTCGCGCTTCCTTGAGCTTCTCAGTGACAGACATCTGGCTAGACACAGCGGTCGAATTCCCCAGTCAGCAATATATAAGAATCTCAACGTCTATTCAGACACTGATGTTGCAAATAGTGCCCTAACCCGGCTCGTTCCCTTGCTCCCGCCCACGCTGCCGCACTTGCCCTTACCTCTCCAACACCACCCACCACACCGGCACCCATCATCAACCCTATCATATCACCGACTCCTTCACCTGCACTTCTACATTGAATCAGTATTAATACCAATAGGTTAGTCATTGAGATATTTATCTCCAACTAAAGAATGTTATGTTATCTTTTGATAAGTCCTCTGTAGGTCTGTGTAGCTACAGCAGACTCTGCTCTGTATTGCTATCAGCAGTTAACATATTTTCCAGGCGCAGATACATGGTCGTTTGAGACTGTATATATGGTTGTCCCTAAATTGGTGGAGGGTGCTAGTAAGCCATTGCTAGAAATGCGAATCAAAACAACTCATACCTACGTGAGAACATTTTTCTAACGGCTGACAATGGTATTTTCTATAAGACTGACAAAGTGACTTAGGTTCTCTAACACTCGGCGACGGGGTAATGGGTCACTGATGAAGATTGATTAAATATGACATCAGCGCTGACATGAATCCATCTCGCTTGTCGTAGGAAGGGAGCCTGTCTCCCGTATCAGCCGTTAGAAAAGTGCTCTCACGTGGATAAGAGTTGTTTTTTACTCTTATTTCTAGCAATGCTAGTGCTTACTAGCACCCTCCTTCACTTTAGTCACAACTGCACTTGCTGCCTATCGGTTCTAAATTGCAAATAGCCACCTTCATAATTTATGTGTGTGTGTGTGTGTGTGTGTGTGTGTGTATCACATACACACAGGACAAATAGACTATTTCAAGAAATGTTATTCACGTTTTGTACATATTTTATCGAGATAAGATACGTGCTGGCAAACAAGCTGTATTCGATACAAAATTGAGAGGCACATTGTCATCAAGGTACAATGAAAAAAGAATTGAAATTCACCTAAATTTATTAATACTCTTCTGTAAAGTGTAATGCCAGTGTGTCACCGGCAAGTAGAAACCTCACAGAATCTAAACACGATCCATTTTTGTTTAGGAAAGTACTGCAAAGAATGATTGCAAGTAGTCGTAAGTTTTAATATAATTTTGTCTTCAAGATAACTGAATCGCTTCGTTAAAGTAACTTATATTTCAAATATATAGAGGACTTTGATAGGCAAGACTTAAATCTATATAAAAAGACATAATATTTTGTAGACTAACTGAATACTAAGAAATTTCAAGTTATACATATGAAAATAGATATTCCTGGGTTTTCGCATTTAGATAAATTTGTATAGTTTTCGTTTGCATCTCAACAGTGGGCACTGCAGAGATTTTTTCCTCCAAAAATAGCCATTTTACTACATTACAAGTTGTGTTGTGGTCAAATATACAATCAAATATACTATTTCTTTTTTAGTTAGTGTATGAAACAATACATGACAGTATAATATTGAAAACTTTCGTTTATGGAACTCCTACGGAGATTCCACTCATAGATACATTCCGGTTGTATTCTAAGAATACACACACACACACACACACACACATGTACACACGCACGCACACACATTTGTATATACACCTACACACATACATTTATTCATTTACATACACCCACGCAGATATATCGCAAACTTTGACGGATACGTTCAATCAGATGTTTCTGTATAACACAATTTATATAACTATATTAAAATTATAGGAATCCGATTCACAGAGCATAATATTTGAATATGTTAGAAATATGAACCAATCCATTAACTAAAATGCATACTGAAATGTAGACAATTATAAGAAACATATGCTAATTGTGTATCTACTTCAGTGAATATAGAGTTGGCTTTCATATGAAATGCGAAATATCAAACGTATCTCCGTAAGATTCTCATGACGTTTCAGATATCACAAATGAAGCAAAACTAATTCGTTTCTTGTTTTACACTCAGGTTCGTATCTCACTGTTATTTGTTATCACGTTTGATTTATATTTCTCATTCTAACTGATTGGATGTGTCGAGCAATATATACTGTTTTTCTTTTCTTTTTTGCTTTCTTGTGTGTAAGAGATTTAAGTCTCCTGATACTGTTGAAAATATTACTTGAGTACATTAGGTATATGGGATATGATATCGATATTTATAATTTTGCATGTGAAACAATGAAAAGCAAATAGTTGTGGGTTCAATACATAATATGCTACCTCTCTTACGAGGGAGACACTGGCTTTCATATATTCCACTCGTAAAATAAATAAATTGGAATAGTCGAGTATTCGTGATCAGAGGTTTTCTACAATAGTGGCTAATATATTTTGTTGAAACTTATGCAGGAAAGTAATACAGTGATAGTGATGGGGCTAAGTTGATAAGATGAGAAAAATGAAGACGGAGAAGAGTGCAGGAAAATGAAGAGAAAGAAGAACGGGGAGAGAAATAGAAATAGATAGATAGATAGAAAGATAGATAGATAGATAGAGATAAAGAGATGGAGAGAGAGAGAGAGAGAGAGAGAGAGAGAGAGAGAGAGAGAGAGAGAGAGTCATGTCTCAGTTCTGCGCTATCGAAGTTTGACATAGATTACTCAAAATTTAAAAATCTGAAGTAAAGAGTCACTCAGATTAATTATGCAATGATTGTATATTCGTTGACATGCCCATACTCGTAAATAGATAAATGAGAGTAAGAGGTTGGAGTAAGAAGAGTTGAATCTCAGCTTTCAAGTTTGAAGAATTGAAGATTCATTGAGTTGCAGATAATTGCTTTGCGGACAAATCAATTATCCACAGCTGAATGCATCTTCATAATTTTTACTCAGCTAATTTAGAAAACAAAACACTTTGGAAAACCTTTGAGAAATATTTGTAATGTTATTTTATTTCAATATTTCACTATCCATTTAATCGCTGTTGCGATGAAATGGAATACAATGCATGGCGAAACTGTTCTGATAATGGATTGAATTAACATAATAAAGCAAAAACCTGTGCGAACACACGCACACACAAACCCACACACACACACATATATACATGTACATACATACATACATACATACATACATACAAACATATATATATATATATATATATATATATATATATATATAGGTGTGAAGAAAATGGAGGACAAACAACAAACAGAAGTGTTTCTTTTGCGCTAGTAACCCATTACTTAATTAGTAAATAAAGGTGAGAGTGAGAGTGAAGTTATTTACGATCGCTTCTGTTTACCATAGTGAGGGAAATATATATTATATTTTTGCCTCGTTGCTAATGGTAGACATCATCAGAACGAAGAAGACTGAGGTAGCGAGAAGAAGAGTAAAAGAGCAATGGTTACATCGGAAAAGAGATCAAAGATTCGAGTGTCTTACATTATATTGTGGTTACCAGTTCGTTAATTCCGTTATGAAGTGGATGAAAATATAAGTTAGTTGAACCTGTGGTCTCATGTTTATTCAGTGGCATATCATGCTCGTGCCTGTGACTACTGGGGGGTTTTCTTAATAAGTTCTAATCTCCTATTTGAGGTTTTTTAGTATGAATAGTGCGTCGCCCCTATATAAGCCTCTCTTGAGTCGTGGGAATTCGTCCTGTAGGTATGATAGCAAATAGTTGCCCACTAAGTCTGTTACCTGAACTGAATCTGGGCTCCCATGGTAATGTCGAAGTGGTTGGGGGTGTCCTTTCTTAACCAGAGTTTATTATCGAAACTTATCACTGTTTTCCTCGCTTTTAATATTACGTTACTTTCCTTCCTAGTTAATCGGGTATGATTTTTGGCGAAGATAAGGGCGCTATTTAGGATCGTAGGATCAATAGATGAGTAGTAATCTACTATGTCTATTTGTAAGAATTTGTAGTTTATCTTCTTTTGGATTGTGGATAACTAGTTTATGATTTCATATGTGTTGGACCATAGTTCTAGAGCTATCATATACCAATTGAGGTAATTACCAGAAGTGCCTTTAGTTTAGATATATCTATCCCTTAGAGGCTTTAAGCACATCTAACTTATACCTGCTTATATATATAT
>NC_068986.1:52525974-52526830 GCF_001194135.2 Octopus bimaculoides | reverse complement strand
AAAATACAAAACAAAAAAACCCAAGAGTATATCTTCTTTGTCCCCTTCTGAAGAGGTTTTGCCGGAAATGATTTTAATAATATTTATTTAAACTCTATCGGGCTTAATTGAAACTACTGTAAGGGACTATGTTTGTGTTTTGTTGATAATAAATTGTTATTAAATGTTGTATCTCCGTTTTATTATTTTCAGTTGAATGATTATAGAAAATGGATTATATACAAACTTATTATTTTATTATTAATAGTTATCGCCAAGCCAACATGGCAGTCCCAAAATTAGGACGAATGCTACCGTGAATTAGCTCCAAGTGGCCATCGCCTCTAGCTAGCTATGTGACACACGAATGCTGTGTCCATTATAACCTTCAAACAGGGGAGGTCAGCAGCTTCCCCTTGCTGGTTTGGCATCTGCAGACTATACTAGTTTCAGTGTGTTGTCCCTTGTCAATGCAGAGCAGCCAAGCCCCAGCAGGCGTTGCTACTGACTGTCTGTAGGAAGGTTATTTATCTAATTTCAGTGGAATCTATCCACTGGTTTTCAGAAATAGAGTTATTAATATTTGTAAGTGTCTCTAAAGGAGACTACGGCAGCGGTACTGGAAATTAATAGTTATCGCCAAGCCAACATGGCAGTCCCCAAATTAGGACGAATGCTACCGTGAATTAGCTCCAAGAGGCCGGTAGCATTCGTCTTAATTTTGGGACTGCCATGTTGGCTTGGCGATAACTATTAATTTCCAGTACCGCTGCCGTAGTCTCCTTTAGAGACACTTACAAATATTAATAACTCTATTTCTGAAAACCAGTGGATAGATTCCACTGAAATTAGATAAATAACCTTCCTACAGACAGTC
>NC_068986.1:52520333-52525828 GCF_001194135.2 Octopus bimaculoides | reverse complement strand
TATATACATATATGCATATATATATATATATATATATATATGTTTGTATATATATCCCACCACCCCTCCCACACCTAACACACTCACCCCTCCCAACTTCAGTCTGTTGTTGCCATTCCTCCTGATCTTCCCCTCTCTGAGGCAGAGCGCTCTCTTCTCAGTAGGGGTCTGCGTTTCACCCCACTCACTCCATCCAGTAACGAATTTCAGACCCGTGATAATATTCATAGCTTTCTGCGCCGTTTCAGTCTATAGGTACTATTCCACAACACCCCACCTCTAACCTCATTGTCCGTACTCTTTGGTCCCCCATTATTTAATTCCTTCCCCAAATCTACAAACTCATCCTTTCCGCCTGTAACTGCCCCACGGAACTAATCTCTAAATACCTCGACAGTGTTCTTGCCCCACTAGTGGCTCCCTTCCCTCACACATCCACAACACTAACCATACTATTCGTCTCTTCAACTCTTTCTCTTTCAATCCTTGCCCCTCTAAACTTCTCTTCACTCTTGATATCAAGAGTCTATATACGGTAACCCCGCACCACTAAGGACTTCTTACCCTCAAACACATCCAAAACCTTCGACCCAACCCCCAGCCTGACACATCCATACTCGTTCGTCTGGTCGAACGTGTTCTCTCCCTCAACTGCTTCTCGTTCGCGGTGGAGTTTTACCAACATTGCTCGGGAGTAGTCATTGGAACGAGAATGGGCCCCAACTATGCGAACCTGTTCGTTGACTGCGTTGAGGCCCAAATATTTTCAAGATTCACTGGTCCCACTCCCGAACTACAGTGTCGTTATATTGATGACTGTATCGGTACAATCTCGCTCTCCAGCGAATAACTAGACCTCTTCCTCTCTTTCGTCCAATCCTTCCATCCTGCCCTCGAATTCTCCTACACTATTTGCATCACTTCCGTTGCTTTTCTTGACATTTCGGTCAACATACACAACTCCGCTCTCACTATCTCCATCCACTACAAACACACCAACTTACACTCGTACCTCAACTTCTCCTCCTCCTCACTCTTCTCCCCTACTCACACAACTTCAACTTCTCCCCTACTCACACAAAGCTCTTCATAACCTACTCTCAATTTCTTCGTCTGTGCAGGCTCTGCAGTGACAATCATGACTTTGAGACTCAGTCTCACCTCATGGCTCGGCACTTCATCCTTCATGGATATCCGCTTACCACTATCCACACAGCCCTTGGCAGAGCACATTCCGTGGACCCTACACATCCCACTCCTACAAACGCTACCCTTACACATCCCACTCCCACATCGTCACGCCAAACTCGCACCCCAATCTCACTTGACCACGCACTAACACCGCCACACCACACACCACCACACCACATCACACCACTACACCACATCACACCACCTCGTACACTCTAGCACTGCCCACTTCCCAGCTCCCACACATCACAGACGCACACACTTACACACGCACACATCCAGACGTCAAAATCACCAGTCCCAATCCACAAACATACACACACACTCATCCACAAACGCACATGCACCTTCGTTTTAAGATCATAAATACGTTATTATCTCCACTTCTTCATGGGTCTCCTGTCTAACTTTGTCCAGCCAGTCGCCATGATTGACCGCTAACTGAAAAAGTTTTTTATTCTCTCTTTGTTTATTTCCTCGTTTTCCTTTCTTTTGAAGATCGTAGGCTCCAAACGTAAAAGATTTTTCTCACCTTCGCGAGTGTCAAACTAATACAACTGCTTGTTGTTTATACACCTGTCTTTATCTTTTGTTTTTCTGTAAATTTCAACCATGTAAGAGGTTATCAGCTTGGTACCGCCTGAATTTCCAGAATGCATCAGTTCGACATAGGGTATGTGTTTCAAGTTTGCTACATTTATGTACATAGAAACTTTGCTTTTATTTTAGGTTTTCGAACAATTACAGTTCACTACACTAACAAAAATCTATGTCATGCACACTCGACCTAGGGAGAACGCATAGAAAGGACTTAGCTACTGGAAGATGAATGCGTCGTTTCCGACATATAAATTTTACAGTGACAGGAAAAAAGCATTTCTTTAGGTGGTAATTAACGGAGGTCGTTGTCAAGAAACTTTGGCGGAGCGCTCCTTAAGAGAGCTATTTGCAGATATTCGAAAAGAGTCATAGAGTAAGCTACGGGCCAAATAAGAAGTAGGTAGAAGAGGCATCACGACCGACGCACTACCATCATCATCACCACCACCACCACCATCATAATCATCCTCATCATCATCATCATCATCATCATCATCATCCCCATCATTGTATAATTTTGGTATAAATTATGAGAAGGTTAATACGAAACAGCTGGGACTCATGAAATTTACCGCACTCTGGTGATGGTTTAATAATATTACGTTATCACGATGGCATCAGTTGTGGTACTGGTGGTTGTATGATAGTGTTAGCGGTGAGGGAAGTAGCTGCAGCGGTAGTATTGGTAATGATTTGGTGGTAGGTGTGATGGAGAAGATGCGATGATGTGTTCTAAGGGCGATTATAACCATGGTGGTGGCGGGAGGCATTAAGCATATTTGATGATGTTGATAGGATTGGAAACAAGTATGCATAATATGATAATAGTAGCAGTGTTAGTGGGGGATAGTTATAGTAGTAGAGGGAGGAGAGATATTGGTGGAATTCGATATGGCAGTGATTCAGATTGTGCACTCAGAAATGATAATGATGAGAGAAGTGGTGATGGCGCTCTGATTAAGAGTTGTGGAGGGGTGCGTGGTAAGACTGACTAAATACGCCGTTTTTGCTCATGGCGCCAATAGTGCAAATGGACGGAAATCTTTCAAGTGAGATTGAATTACCAGAACGTAAATGTTTCAAGACAGTTTGCACGTGACGTTCATTCATTGAAACACAATGGATATTTGTCACGCTATTGCATATGCATTGTTGGTATAAGTAACGAAACTGGTGGCGGAATTAAGTGATAAATGTAAAAGCAGTAATGACTAGATGATTGAAAGGAAAATAAATAAATAAATAAAGCTGCTTTGCTGTATATATATTTTATCTTTTATCATCTAGCTTTTACTTGTTTCAAACTGCGGCCATGCTGGGGCACCGCCTTGAGTAATTTTAGTCTAATGAATCGAGCCCAGTGCTCATTTTTTTAAAAGCCTGTTCCATATTCTATTGGTCGATTTTTCTCAAACCAATAAGTTACGGGAACGTAAACACAAAAAACAGTGGTTGTCAAGCAGATTTGGAAGCAAACACAGACTCAACGATATAAACACAGAGATATATGTACGGTGGGCTTCTTTCAATTTCCTCTACAAAATCCATCCACAAGGATTTAGTCGGCCCGAGTTTCCACGCAATGAGAGTGAACGCGGAACCGTTTTGTTGGGAAAGAATCTTCTTACCACACAGCCACGCCTGATTATTTTCTGTTTAGTAAAATGTTATTTGTTTTGTTGGAGTCGGTATATATGACTGGTTCTTAATGTACAGTGAACCTGAATTGTACAGATCAGCAATATTTACGTACAGGATTTCGCAACGCTCCCGGCACAAAAGTCGATCTGTGCACCTTCTCATTGTGATTTCCATAACATATCTCGTTGAAGGTGACATCCTTTGTAGATTTATTTGTTTCTGTATATGTGGTTTTATTTGCTTAGTTTATACATTTTCATAGTTTTAATATATTAATATATTTCTGTCGTTGAGTTACATGTAGAGAGGAAAGCAATCTAAACACAGCTTAATTTCTCATTAATAACAGTCAAGCTAAAGTTGCTTCTGATGATACACGTTTCTATTGTTATTTTAGTAATCGGGAATATAACCAGCTTTTTTATAACCCGCAAAGTGCAGATACATTCAAATAAAGGTGGGAATTTTAATAGATATATGTTCAGGAGTCAGGCTCTTAGAAAATCACCAGTCCCAAATTTATCCCAGACAACAGTGATAATAATGAAGCAGTTCCCAGTTGCTTGATAAATTGGTTCAATGAGAGGTTTCAACGTGTTTTCACCTCTAATGCTGAATGGTGTGGGCAACATGATACGGGCTGTTGATTCCTCAGCTATATATCGTCATATGTTTGTTGTATTTCAGAAACACTTCGCTCAACTATTTGAGGCGAATGGTAGAACAGAACTAAGGGTGGATGTCAATGCCTCTTGACGGCAAGGAAAGCAAAGCGTTGCAAAACGCCAATAACGGCCGCTGAAATATGGGATGCGATGATGAGCGCAAGGGGAGAAATCGCCTCTTTTGGATGGTTTTTCGCACGAGCTTTATTTTATATGCCATACTTGTTTGGAGGCTCCTTAGCAGATATCTACTGCACCTGAAATATGAAATAAGGGGGATGATCTGCTAAAGGCAGATACCAAGACTTTGGTGAAGTGTCGGCCACATTTATTCGTACCTAGCAGAGATACCCGGCGTTGCTCGGGATTAAAATGGCATAGTCTTTTATTCTTTTACTTGTTTCAGTCACTTGACTGTGGCCATGCTGGATCACCGCCTTTAGTCGAACACAAAGGAAGAAAGAAAGATTAGAAAGAAAGAGGGAGGGAGAAAGAAAGAAGTGATGAGAAAGAAAAAAAGATAGAAAGAAAGAAGAAGGGATGGAGAAAGAAAGAAAAAGATGGATGAGACAGAAAGAAAGAAAGAAAGAAAGAAAGAGGGAGAAGGAATGAGGAAGGGAGAAAGGAGGGAGAAAAAAAGAGGGAGGAAGAAAGAAAGAGGGAAACAACGAAAGAAAGAAGGAAAGGTAGAAAGAAAGAAAGGACGAAAGATGGAGGAAGAAAGAAATAAAGAGGGAGGGAAGGAGAGAGAAAAGAAGAGGGAGGCAGAAAGAAAGAAAGAAAGAAAGAAAGAAAATAAAGAAGGAGGGTTAAAGGAAGAGGGAAGGAGGGAGAAAGTAAGAGGGAAGGAGAGAAAAAGAAAGAAAGCAAGAAAAAAGAGAATGAAAGAAAGAAAAAAGAAAGAGGGAAAGATCGAAATAAATAAATAAAGAGGGAGAAAGAAAGTGGGATGGAGAAAGAAAGAAGTAAAGAACGAAAGACAGAAAGAAAGAAAGAAAGAAATTCGGAAGGAAGGATGGAAGGAAGGAAGGAAGGCAGAAAAGAAGGACGGAAGGCAAGCAAGATTGAAAGAAAGGAAGAGAGAGAAAGAAAGAAAAAAGAATGAAAGATAGAAAGTAGGAGAAAGAAGGCAGGAAAGAAGACATAGACACAGAGAGAGGAACTATTACTGTGGGGTATAATATATGTGGGATAGAATATATATAAGCAAGAGAAAGAGAGCATGAGAAAAAGGAGAGGATCGGTTGAAAACTGCAGTTTTTAGAGAAACACCTGTGTAAAATACATTTTTTCCCGAATTCTAGCATTATCTGTGTGTAAAGTTTGGTGAAAATCGGTTGAAAACTGTAGAAATGCATGCATAGACACACAGACGTCCATTGTTATATATATATATAT
>NC_068986.1:52519382-52520005 GCF_001194135.2 Octopus bimaculoides | reverse complement strand
GAGAGAGAGAGAGAGAGAGAGAGAGAGAGAGAGGGGAAGATAGATAGATAGATAGATAGATAGATAGATAGATAGATAGATAGATGCACAATAACAAGTCACTGTGGAGAATCTTTGCGGTCGCCCAATCTTCTAAAATAGTATCCTAAGGATCATCTGCCCACACCCTCGTGTCTTAATAAGAGTGAAACACTTTAGATATAAAGTCGCTCTAGATGCACTGTGCCTGGTAATAATACTGAAAGTTCACGCCTGGAAAGAAGTCGTTTGATCATAAGTATTCAGCATACGCCAGGAATTAAACTGTAAGAACAATATCAACTGCAATAAACAACATCAACAACAACAACAGTAATGAAAAGATCAGCAACAAAACAACAATAAGAAGAACAATAACCCTCAGACTATCGAGAGAACTCCAACGCAATTGTTCGACATACTAAAAGTTGAAACCAAACTCAATCAATTTTGCTTCGGACACCTTAAAAGAGAAAGTCATGTATCAGAAAAGGTGGTACTAGATATACCAAAAGATGAGACGCTTACGGCTGGAATGCTTTTCTTTTTTTTTTTGTAACATGGGGTTAAACAACTGCAACAAAACAGAATTTTAAAATATATTT
>NC_068986.1:52515494-52517982 GCF_001194135.2 Octopus bimaculoides | reverse complement strand
ACACACACACACACACACACACACACACATATATATATATATATATATATATTGGGTCAACCCTTAAATAATGCGTTTTCTTTATACTTGCATTGTTCAAAATTAAAATAAACAGAGTTCTTTTTCAATCTAAAATAAACTCTCCTTCATTTTCCAAAAGACTTTTCCATCTGTCTGGTAGACTTCCCCAGTTCACTTGTCCGTGATGAAAAATGCTCCTCCACTACAGTTCTGACCTCGCATACCTAATTTATATTTTTTTCCGTACAAATGATTTTGAAGACTTCGGAATAAATGATAATGGGACAGGGCAGTGTCCGGCGAATATGCTGAGTGGGGCAGCGTTTCCCATTCAAATTACTCCAGCCTTTGAAATGTCATCCTCCCTGTATGTGTACGACAATTATCCTGATGGAAGAACACCTTGCATCTTAAAACCAAAGATGGTAGTTTTTCTTCAAGCGCTGACTTAAGCCTCTGAAGTTGCTCGCAGTAGATCTCTTTTGTTTTCGTTTGTTTTGGGTTTAAAAGTTCAATGTCGACTAAACCTCTTATATCCCGCCAAACAGATAACAACACCTTACATGAGTGAAAACATTCTTTAGTCGGTGTTTCTCCTTTCCCTAACCACTGTCTTCAGCGTTTGACATTTTTATAAAGAACACTTTTCTCGTCACCAGTCACTATTCGGTCCCTAAAAGGTTCATTCTCGAGACGTGACAGCAAAGAATATGCATATATATGTATATTGTATGTATTAAGAACGTTGTATGTCTTTCTTACTCAGACTGAAGACAATCTTCTGAATATGCTGGCCGCTAAGTATGACCAATTCATTCAGTAGTAATAGGAAAACATTCCTGGCTTCTACTTGGCTTCATTCGAGTAAGTAGTCGGTTAACCTCCGATAGGGAGACATTTGGCATCCTGCTACGGGTCAAATACCTTACTGTGGCGAACAGTTGAATTTTGTTTCCATGATATTCACTCTTTTTTTCTGCTTGTAATACTCGTTATGCTTTGCACGAACACTTTCTCGTTTCAGAAATTGAAGAAAGTTTTTCCATTAACATATTTGTTGTGGTGTCTTCACCACAATTTACTCCTGTCTATGGCTTGCTTGCAGGCTTAAATTCTGCTTATTGAAGGATAAATTAATCTGAACTATAAAAGCATGGAACCTCTTTTATGTAAGGTAGGAAAACTAGTGTCTCTAAATTGTTGGGGTTTTTTATAGCATAGCTAGGGAACGAAATGATGCATCCATCCCATTTTAATGGTTTCTGAGTCTGCTGGAAGAAACAGATGACCTGACTCGAATGTGAGATCAAGAACTAGATGGTAGCCTCAAAAGACTCTGCGTTTAAGTCAACCTCACCGAAAACGCGAACGACTATTTTCTTCAACCAAATTTCATCGAATCGAAACTAAGATGGAAGATATTTGCTCTAAATACCGCGTTATAGAATCGAACACAAAACCTCATAACTCTGAAGCAAATATCTGAAACAGTCATCCCTGCGCCAGTATTGTTGTAAAATTATGGCCCTCTGATATTTAGCCATTAACTTTGTAGGTAAAATGGCTGTAATGGAACCACATCATAGAAATTTTGCTTAACAACATTTTGCAAGACACCATAAATTGTGAATATATTGTATTCTATTTTGTTGCTGGTTTTAGTTATTGGACGACTGAGGCAATACGCTCAAGTTGACTGTATGTATCTCATTATCTCGTCTGGTAATTATTGTATGTATATTTCACAAGTAATTTGGTTTTTTGACACAATACAGATTTTACTCCGGTAAACAAATGCACGTATGCACACACTCACCGACACATACATACACACGCACACACACACATACGCGCACACACAGGCATGCACATACACACACATACACACACAAACACACACACAGACATGCACATACACAAACATACACACATAAACACACACATGCTCACACACATGTGGCTGAATCGTTAAGAGGTTCGCTTGAGAACGACGTGGTGTTGGGTTCATTCGAACTGCGCTGCAGATTGGGCCACTGTATAATCGTGTCAACAGGTGCATTCTAAGCGATCTTGGAAAACTGAAAATTCCGCGTCTCTATCTATCTATCTATCTATCTATCTATCTATCTATCTATCTATCTCTATGGACGGACGGTAGACGTGTCGGCTCCGTACGTTTTGCCTTTTTCATGTTTTAAAAAGTTTGTTTGTAAAGTTTATTTTATATACAAAGTTGTATAACAACTTGTAGACTCTCTGGTGCAAGTTTTTGCGACGGAAATCTGCCCTGTGTGGCACATTTCCAGGATATAAAAACCAATTTCGGCTTTCTAGCCATTTTTTTTTGAGACGATGGCGTCTTGTAGCCATGAAAATCTTTGTGACACGAACGCTGCATTTTGCAGTGTTTCGTTCGAAAAAGAATTTCCTAGTCTTCCTTCCTCACAGTTAAACGAGAGAATGGAAA
>NC_068986.1:52506524-52510109 GCF_001194135.2 Octopus bimaculoides | reverse complement strand
CGAGGTTACCGTGGTCTTTTCGTCGGTTTTTCTTTCCACGGATAACCTCCCCATTTATTGGGAATTTTCTGTATTATTTCGTATTTTTTGTAAATACTCCAAACGTTTTGCGATGTTTTTTTTTTCATCGTTGTCCCCACTTTTGTTTTTTTTCTGCTTTGTTTTCGCCCCCCTCGAAAAGAAAAAAACTCAACATTTGTATTTTGTCCCCTCTGTGTTGAGCCCTGTGTGGCTAATAAAGTAACCTATCTATCTATCTATCTGTCTGTCTGTCTGTCTGTCTGTCTGTCTGTCTGTCTATCAAAAATATTAAAAGAAAAGAATATTTATAGTAACAGGATACTAGGGGTTGCATAAGAAAATGACAAATTAGTGGCCTATAGCTTGAGAAACAAAACAATCAGAATTAATCTGCATAAATACGTAATTTGAAACATCATTTTCATTCAATATTAGAAAGATACATGTTTCAAAACGCCATTACATCTGTTGAAGCATAGATAAACAATTTTCAGGGACGAAGTTCATGATAAACCAATATACTTAGCTTTTATTTCCCACCTGAGCAGTGAACCTAGGATTGTTCTGGCTGCCAATAATTGTCCGTCAGTGCAGTATGATTTCCAAACATCTGAGTGCGGTAAGTAGAGGTGGAAACTACGTATAGTTAGATACCAGGTACACAGGGATGTGGAATCAATTGAACTGAATAGTTTATCAACGCGTACAAAATGCAGAGGTGTAAAACGTTTATAGAGTGAAATGTTTAGTAAACTGATGTCATTACATTGAAATCTTTATGAATATCACAGTAAAATCTTTAGAAAAATACGAAATCTTTACACAGAAAGGATTATACAATAGGATAAAAATTCATTTGTAAAATATGTAGAAAATAATAATCTATAATATCATCTTAACGAAATACAAAAGAAGCAAAGCTATTAAGAATTCAAAATTTGCTATACACATATGTATTTACACGGGAAGAAAACTCTGCTACTGAGAAATATGTCGGAAGTCTTTTGTTTCTAATGTTATTTTAAATAATACACCTAAAACTAAACCTTTTGAGAAATTTTATCCACGTTTTTTTTACATGACAAAAAGCTACATGTGCCATTAGTTATTTAATTGTTATTTAATGAATAAACGCGCACATGTTGTGTATATATGTGTGTGTGTATGCGCGCAAGGATGTGTGTGCTTGTGTTTGCGTTTAAGTATGTTTGTTGCTTGTACGTTTAGGGTGAACATACGTGTGTAGTTAAATGTGCTAACAAATATAGAACCTCACACCCATACCCTTACACGCACTCTTCTCCCCCATCCCTCTCACTTCCCTTCTTTCATACATCCGCATCCGTTTTGACCTTAATCCACGCTTTTCACGGACACTTATCGATAACAAATACACCAACCCCACCACAACCAATAAAACACGCAACTATATTTCTGTACTTGCACACTTCTTCATACATATATACAAACACCAGAAAACCACATACACAAAAATGCATTTTATGTCAGCCTAATACACGGATACAACCATAATCATGCACCACCTCGCACCTTCTTTTTTGCTTAGCTCCCTTACCAATCCCACTAGGCCCCTAAATTTTCGCCCGTTCTTTCTTAACGACTTTAATCTTTCACTCTCCTTTTCTTTTCTTCTGCTGTTTCACCCTTATGACGAATTAGCGCCCGAAACTTTAAGATACTTTCTCTTCCGTTTTAAGCGTGTAACTAACGCAGTATTTCTTGTCCCTGCTGTGTTGTATTTTTTTTTTGTGTTGTCTTTTTCATTGGCTTTGCAATATCTATCTATCTATCTATCTATCTCATGTGTATACACACACACACATATATATATTTTTTAAAAATACACACACACACACACACACACACACACACACACACACACATATATATATATATATATATATATATATATATATATATATATATATATTAAAATTTATATGTACTTATATATTTATGCATGAGATAGATATTGTAAGGGCAATGAAGAAAACGACAAAAAGGCAATACTCGCACGCGCGCGCACACACACGCACCCATACAAACGCGCATGCGCACATGCATGCTCGCACACACGCATGCTCGCACACATCCATACATATATATATACTTCTCTACAAGTGCTACTAAACGTAATTTTACTTAGATTAGCAAGATGGATAAGATAGACATTGCTAAGCTGATGTCACTATAGCAGGACACCTGTTTTGTTGAGGCTATATCTCTTTTTGAACAATAAAAATCTTTAAGCGCTAGTGATATCAAAAACTACCACTGCACCACAGTCGCCCACAAATTATGTGCAGCACGCAGCTAAAGACCTCATAGACACAAGTGCTAGCCCTCACTATATCCAATGGTTTCTTGTCGTGAAAGCATATCTTTACCAGAGTCACAAGGAGTACTGCTCACGTATCTTTTACACGCTGCTGCTACACACACAAATGCCCTGGACTTCATCTACAGAAGGACCATTCGACTGATTGGCATTAAATCGTTAACAAACACAATCCAGTCCTTAGTATACTTCACTCTCCATTTTCTCTCCCCTCTCTGTCTTTTTATTTCTACTTGCAAGTGTATCTATTCCTCGGAATTAGTTAAATGGCCTTGCGCCTTCTACATTGAGGTACCCTCGATACAATCTTCTCTCTACTTGCTGTCATGACCAGTAGTTGCAAGATATTCCTCCCCCTCCTTGTGCTTGCACAAACTAGTACTTCCAATCCTTTCTACATAGGAAATCAACTCTCTGGAATCTTCTTGTTCGTGTATGTCTTACTTGGAAGAGATTAACTGCATCCCTTTCACCTGTCTCGGAGGTGAAAAGGATGATATTATCAACCACAGAATAATAAAAGGCAGAGTTGGTATGGAAAGGATTTCATCTTAGAACGTAAAGCGACGAAGTGATACTAGAAGGAATTTTGTTCTACACTCTAACTATTCTACCATTCCATATACTAGAAATATCTAATCCTCATATTTCAATGCTGCTCGCCTTAACACCAATAACATCCAACACTAGAAATAGCTGACAAATCTCGAGTAAAATGCGTCCTATCCTATAAAAACAAAAATAGCAAATGCATTAGATATTGCAGGACTATATAACACGAATATACACAGATGGCCTCTGCTGGAATGCTTTTGATCATAGACCTGCTCATCAATGTTGAACTGGAGCCAAACAACCAACTACAACTGTACAACCACTACCACGGCTACCAACACCATCGATAACAGCAATAACGATTACAACAGTCACAAAAGTAAAAACTCCAGAAAAATTAACATCAGCATCAGTAATCATTATTGAATGTGAATTGAATTGTACTGGAAGAACTTTGCAAAATAAAACTACGCGAAACTCAGTTCTGAAATTATAAGAAAAATAGACCTACTTGGTTGTAATTGCCCATTTAATATAGCAATTATAGAAAAATACCAGTAAATACTAGATTTTCATTCGAATATAATTGCTACAAAATGATAAATGAAATATATGGTCCCGGAAAACATCCAGACATATATATATATATA
>NC_068986.1:52495481-52506039 GCF_001194135.2 Octopus bimaculoides | reverse complement strand
TGTATATATATATATATATATATATATATATATACATACACATACATATAGATACATGTATGTAGACATATGCATACATACATATATACGATATATATATGAATATTATATTTATTATACACATTCTGCTTACATACACGTATATAGTATATAGGTATATACGCATGTGGATATATGTATGCGTAAGTTTGCATGTATGCCCACAAGTATTTAACATGCATAGGAATCCGATCAATACAATCTTAGTTTAGGTAAGCGAAGTGTTTAAGTACTACGAGTACACAAACACTTAGCATGTAGTCCGTGCTATGTCAAGTCTAATCGTGAATTCAATGGGAAAAGTGGTGCTTCAAAATACACAAAACAGATTGTGTAACATAAGCTATTTGCCACAAGTAACTCTACGTGGCATTTATATGTTTCGGAGATTATTCATGTCTTCAGTGGCGGTTGAGCAATGAACATTTGCTGGTTTAACCACACAGTATACAACAGTTATTACAGTTACGAACGGTTGATATATATAAATGGTATAGAAATGGAGGAAGAGGAGGTATGGATCCATTATATGTCACCGAGAGATGATAACTGTCTTGGATAGTTAGTGAAATATAATTGCAAGTGATTACAGGCAGAATATTAGTTGCGTAGGTTAAATACAGCAAGCTTTCCTCCCGCAAGTCTCCCTCCGTCACTTTGTCGCTCTCTCTGTATACATGTGAGTATATATCTGTCCATATGCTAAAGTATGTGTATATATACTAAATTATATGTATGCATGTATGTATGTATGTATGTATGTATGTATATATATATATATATATATATATATATATATATATATATATATATATATATATATATATATATATATATATATATATATATATATACACACACATACGTATATATATGTATATATATATATACATATATATGTATATACATGCATATACATATATACATATATATATATATGTATATATATATGCATATATATGTCTATATATATACATATATACACACACATTTATAAATGCATAAATACATACACACATATACATATTTATATATGCATATACATACATACACTCGCAAACACATACACACATATATGTATATACATACACACAGTCTCTTTCTCATACACATACACATTAATATGCAAAGACATACATACACACACTTTTAATGTACCATATTAAAGGTCTAGTTGCTTTCATTTGTTGAGCAATTTTTCATGGTACATTTCGTGAATTGTTTCGATTAGTTCCGTCTGAAATGGTTATATACGACTACGTACTTACAGATCTCTCTCTCTCTCTCTCTCTCTCTCTCTCTCTCTCTCTCTCTCTCTCTCTCTCTCTCTCTTTCGCTTGCGCGTATGTGCGTGGTTGTGTGCATAAATAAATGTACCGTTGCACATAAACGTCCTTAATCCTCCTCTCATTTAGAATGTCCCTCATATCTCTGTCTCTCTCCCTTCACACGCACACACACCCACACCCATATACATACATTCACATACACGTACATATGTATGTATGTATGTATACACAGAGTTTCATATCCTTATTATTAAAATATGTACTCATTGAAATAAATACACATAAACACAGTCATATCTGCATTTGTATAGATAAACACACACACACACAGACACAATCATATATCTAATTCATATGCAAATTAAGACAATGTTGAAAATCGATTATTCATGAAATATGTCTCAACTACTCCGCAAGACCTATTAGAACGTGAAAGCTTTTATACAAATTTAAAGGCTAACGTATATGCAAAAATGACCTTAAGAGAACGAGAATCATTTTCATGGTCATAATTATATTGGTAATTTGCCTTGATGATCCTTGTAATCGCTCGGGTATCAGACATAATTTTAGTGGGGGAAACGAATATCATAAACAGCAACAACAACCACCACAAAAACAGCAAAAACAACAGCCACAACAATAATAATGATTTTAAATTTTGGCACAATGCCGGCAGTTTCGTGGAAGGTGTATTTCGATTATATCTGAACACTGGTGCTCAATTGGTACTTATTTTATTGTTCGCGGAATGATGAAATGTAAAGTCAGCCTCGGCGGAATTTGAACTCAGAGCTAAAAGGCGGACGAAATGCCGCTAAGCTTTTGTGAAAGGCGAAATCGACCTCCGAATAACAACATCATCGACGACAACAACAACAACAACAACAACAACAACAACAATAATAGTGTTTTGTCTTGGTATAGAAGATGGGCGACAACAAATATTCTGCTCAGTACCACAGATTTGCTTGACAATTGCTTGACCTTAACCATTTGAGCATGTCTCTTAGTGGCAGGCGATATGTGCATCGCTGATCACGAGCGTTGACATGTGTTGGGAGGAATCCCTTGGGGGTTGAATAATTCTCCTCTGGAAACAGGGGTGTTTCATTCAACATTAACGAACCTTGTTCAGGGACCTTTTGAGTGAGATGGGTACTCGACCTGAAGAAGATTCTGCTTTGGCCCCACGTGCAAGGTCATATGCTGTTTCTCTTGATATGAGATCACCATGTTGGAAAATATGGTTGTGATGCATGTGCCTGATGTACCCTTATCAGATAGATAGTTATGGTGAGTATATTGGGCTTCGTATAATTTGTATCCTAGTGCCACTTTCAAAACATGCGCTGCTCTCTCACTCAATAATAATAATAGTAATAATGATGATGATGATACTACTACTACTACTACTACTACTACTACTACTACTACTACTAATAATAATAATAATAATAATGATGATGATGATTATGATGATGATGATGATGATGATGATGATAGTCAGGAAACAGAAAAGATTGAGAAATACCAGCCACAGTGGGACGAGATAGGAAACTTTTGGGGCATGAGGCAAGTAATGTTGATAATGGTGGTAATTGGAGCATTAGAAGCAGTTTCCAAGGGCTTTGAAAAACCTATTAAGAATATTGGGGCTACTGTCAGGCTCCAGGTGATCCAGAAGACAGCATTGTTTGGTACAGCTCGTATTCTCAGGAGAGTATTGTCTCTTTGAGTCACAGGAGAAGGCACTACTTGAAACCCTTGGTAATGTATTATTGCCTGCTTTCAAGTAGAGTATAACCGATACTATTATTATTATTATTATTGTTGTTCAGTAGTTTTATTTTTATAACGTGCTTTCACTTCACTACCGAGCGCAGCTCTGTGCGCCTTGGGTATGTGCTGTGGTGCTCTTATGTTTACTGTATTGAAAGTGTTTTGCGTAGAATGTGTGCAGTACCCAGTAGTGCAATTTTCTGTATGTTATATATATTTGTAAGTCCTGGTATTTTTGTTATGTATTTGTCTGAATATTTTTTTATCATACCTAAGGCACCTACTATGATAGGAATTGTTTCTGTTTTTAGATTCCACATTCGAGTTATCTCTATTTCCAGGTCTTTGTATTTTGAAAGTTCTTCCATTTCTTTTAGAGAAACGTTGTCATCTGCTGGTATTGATACATCAATTAGAAAGCATTTTTTTTCTTCATGATCTTTGACAACTATATCTGGTCTATTTGCCTTAATTTCTCTATCTGTGTGTATTGGCATATCCCAGAGTATGGTTGCTTTCTCGTTTTCTGTGACCTTTTCTGGCGTGTGTTTATACCATCTTTTTTCTGTTGTTATTCTATTATTATTATTATTATTATTATTATTATTATTATTATTATTATTATTATTATTATTATTATTATTATTATTATTATGCGATGATGACCAGCAAGATATAGTGAGGATGCTGAGAGAAGACCAGAATCAAGTATCTACCAATCTGAGGTGCCTTGACCAATGCAGGCTGTAAGAAGAAACCGAAAAGATAGATTCGATCTTGGGTATTCCAGACGAGAAATATAACTGCAACTAAAAAGATTATTTGGGCTGCAGCTATGGTTCCTGGAGATAGAGTTGGGTACAAAAGAAAAGAACAAACCGAACGTAAAGAACCATTCTGGTGTAGACGAATTTAGAAGAAAGAAACAAAGTTAAAAAGACATGTAGGACAAGTTGATAGATTGAGTAGAGAGGAATTGCAAAACGAAAGCACAAGAATAATGCTGGAAAGAACACATAAAATAAGAGATAAAGGGTATTATGTGATATTGGAAGAATTGAAACAAAGAGTAGTAGCAATCAAAGCAAAAGTGGAAGGATATGACAATAGAGCAAAACAACTCAGCTAAAACAGATTGTTTGAAGCAAATCAGAAACAAAAACTGTTTCGGGAACTAGGTAGGCAATTACACATAACAATGATACCAGATGCAGACGAAAGCAGGGCATTCTGGAGAGGGATCTGGGATCAACCTGTAGGGCATAATGATGAAGAAGAGTGGTTGCATGAAATCCAAGAAAGGTTTAAGAAATATAGAAGACCAAGAAGACATAAAAATAAAAAGGCAGTTAAAAAGATTCCCAAATTAGAAGAGTGCAGAAGCGGATGGGGTCCAAGGTTTTTGGATAAAGAGGCTGAGAGGGATTCATGAAAGGATAGTGCAACATCTAGATGAATGCTTGCAGAAAGGCACAGTATCCAGCTGGATGACAAAAGGAAAATCATTGTTGTGTGCCAAGGATCCTGAAAAGGGAAATGTTGCATCCAACTTTAGATCAATAACGTGCCTTCTGCTAATGTGGAAACTAATGTCAGGTGCGTGTCCGGTGAAGTGTATAGGTACCTGGAAAACAGTGGGCTGCTACCTATTGAACAGAAAGGATGCCGAAAGAGGAGCCAAGAAACGAAGGATCAGCTCTTAATTGATAATCTAATTATCAGGAACTACAAGAGAAGACACACAAACCTGAGCATGGCATGGGTTGACTATCATAAATCTACCAGAGCAAACAAGGCCGAACGTTTTGAGAAGTAAAACAAGAGCAACAACAACAACAACAACAAAAGGACAAAAGTTGACTGACTGGCAGGAGAAGGCTTTGCATGGTAGATGCCCAAAGATAGTTGCAACAAATAGTAGTAGTGAGACATGATTATGGTCGCAGAAACGAAGGCTGAAAAGGGAGACAGAATGTTTGTTAGTGGCATTACAAGATCAAGCATTAAGGAATAATTGGATAAAAGCCGTAATAGACAAAAGTCAAGTAGATTCCCAATGTAGACTATGCAAATCAAAAGTGAAGGTAGCATGCTGGCACAAGCAATACAAGAAAAGACATGACGATCTAGGGAGAGGTATCCACTGGGATTTATGTAGAAAGCTAGGATTTGGCCATACTGATAAATGGTATGGATATAAAACTAGTAAACTACTAGAAAGTAAAACATGTGTTGTAGAACTTTAACATTTATATTGACAGAGTAATAGAAGCTAGAAGGCCTGATTTAGTAGTAGTAGATAAAGAGAATAGAAAGTGCCAGATAATTGACTTTACAGTTCAAAATTTTGAAAAAAATCAATGTGGGAGGAATAGAAAAATAGCAAAGGACCAGGAACTAGTCATTGAATTACAGAGACTATAGAATGTGCGGGTAAAATGTATCCAGTAGTTATAGGTGAATTAGGAAAACCCCCTAAAACCTTGAAAAGATGGATAGAGGAAATATGCATAAAACCCAGTTTAGTACAGCTCCAGAAAACAGTATTCTTAGGGAGAGCTAGAATACTTAGGAGGGTTCTTCGCATCTAAGGTTACTTGTTGTATTCCGATGTTAGGAAGTATTACGCAAGAAGGGACTACACAATCAATTCCATGCAGCCACAACAAATGTTGCTGGAAAATATAGGTGGGATTGACTGATGAAAGGAACACTAAGAAAAGAGACGGAAAGCCCTATATAGGCAGCGTAAGACCATGCTTTGGTCAGGAATTGGAGAGTCACTCTTTGGAATGAGTAAGTGTCTCCGCTGTGCGGCATCTGCAATAGAGTGGATGAAACTATTGCCCATATCACGAACGGATGCCCTAGATTTTCTCAAAACCACTACACTGTGTGGTGACACGACCAGGTAGCGACAGTTCTACATCGGAAACTGTACGAAAAGTGGGGGCTAGAGAGAGGCAAGACATGGTATGAGGGCAAACTACAGACAGTGACGCATTCGGAGCAAAATCGTCTGGGATTTCCCAATCCAAACAGATCAGGTGCTAGAGCATAACAGAACGGACCTAGTGGTGATCGATAAAGTGCACCACATATGCTTATGCTATATAGTTGATGTCGCATGCCTCTTTGACCAACGAATAGTCAAGAAAGAAGGCGAAAAGATAGATAGATACAATCCTTTTAAGTACGAAATAGCCCGGATATGGAAAATGAAGAAGGTGAGGATAGTGCCAATTCTTGTTGGGTCCTTGGATACAGTATCAGAAGGCATAAAGTTGAATATAAAGGAAATTGGAATAGAGTGCCCAGCAGAACTGTTACAAAAGGTTTGCCTCCTTGCCCCGGCCAGGATAATCAGGAGTGTACTAGCTAGCTGAAAATGATGAATGGCATGGTGTCGTAGGGTGCAGGTAGCCATCCAGCCAGCTAGCCAGCCACACATGTAAGACTCCAGGAGCTCCAACAAAACCTGTGACAAACAGATAATAATAATAATAATAATAATAATAATAATAATAACAACAACAACAACACCAACAACAACAACAACAACAACAACAACAATAACAATAATAATAAAAAACCTGTGGAAATTGGTCTATTCATCAAACTGCTTCTTTTCCTTCTACTGTTCCCTTCAATCCTCACATATTTATGATTATCTCAAGTACAAGTTAAATGTCGAAACTAAACAGCATTTAATAATACCACACAGTTGTAGGAGAAAAGGTGGTAGATTTAAATAGATAACTGTTATGGCTACAAAGGTTAGCCGCAATGATGCAGATCAAGGCACTATTGGTGATAACTAATGATGAGGAATGCTGTAATAACAAGGTTAACGTAACTGTAACGTTATTAATGGCGGAGTTGACAATAGTGGCAGAGACAACAACCGTCTCTACATCTGTCACAATACAGGGCCCAATACTAATAATTTGAATGTAGCACAAATATGTCTTACGAAACAAAAAGGAAAACTACAACAGTACACCAAATCGCTTGCTCTATGTTTAATGTGAAAGCGTGTCCCCGAAGACAGAGCCAGCCTGGGTTCGAAAAGTCATCCACTGGCACAAACTCTTCTCTGAATACGAACCTGGATGTTTACTTGAACGGGAACTGCCCCAACTCGAGCCCTCAAAGTCGACCGCCATACCTACCAGAGAAAGAAAATTGTAAGAGGATCAAATGGACCCGAGAAGAGTATGCAAAAGTAATATAAGCCTATGATTATGTATTAGGCAGGCCATCGGAAGAGAAACACACCGACCCTCTTATCAAATATGGAGACACGAAATCGGGACAGCAAACCATATTTGGACGGAAACATGTTAGCAAATGTTGGGAGGGATATCTTCAGAAATAAAAAGACTCGCAGATTGTGAAATAACCGCGACGAAGCACGCATCGAATGACCTAAATATAAGGCAGAAAGGAAATGAAGAACAGACGAAGAGAGCATCACTGCATGAGTCTCAATTGAAAGACTGCCAACTAACCAGAACACGCAAACGTCTGAAGAAGCAAATTGTAATGAACCTGATAAAGATAGCGAGGAAAGTGGTAAAGAAACAATATTTGAAGACTACACATTTACTGAAGTACATAGAGAGTCTATGATAGAACTGAAGCAGAAAATCCTGAATAAGCTTGCAGTTGTAAGACACGCCAATATGCATGACAAATAACCACTTCATAAGCTCTCAAATACAATCCAAAATAGAAGAAAAATTAAAATTGGAAGCTATGTAACAAAGGAAATTATACAAGAACTAAAACCAGATCTCAATGAATTAAATGAAATTATGTACGCAGTTGCTAAGACAATGGAAACCAGTTCTATGATTCTGGAAAAACAAAGAAATACAAACCTGAGAACTGGAAAACTAAGATTGAAAAATAGATTGAAATAATGAGAGGTTCAATATCAATATTGAATTAACTAATCTGTGGAAACGATGTGAAAACCAGGAAAGGAAGAAAGACGAAGAGAAAAGATAGATTCTCACCAAGAGAAGAATTGATTGTAGGATCTCTAGGAATGATCAAAAAAGGAACTGAAACCTATTTGAAAATGATACCAGGCTTACCATCCCTACAGGAAGTGCAAAAAATCGTGTTAACTGGAACGACTCATATAGCGAGAAGAGCATTATCGCTGTGAAAACAACATCCATTCATAAATTTATTTATTTTTTTTTTTTAATACATACGTTACCTGTGAATTTGCGTGTGTAAACTGGGAATGCATACAATGAACTTCTCTGCCCTCGGTGTACGGAAAACACTCGGCGAGAAATGAAAGAAAATTTGAAGAAAGAAGAAAAAAAAGCATAATAATAATAATAATAATAATAATAATAATAATAATAATAAGCCCAAGGCTTGCAATTTGGGAGGAGGGTCTAGTCGATTACATCTACCCCATTGCTTTACTTGTACTTATTTCATCGACCCCATTAGGATGAAAGGGAAAGTTGACTTCAGCAGGAATTAAACTTCGAACATAAAGAGTCGGTAGTTATGATGCATGACATTTTTACAACGTTCTAAAAATTCTGCAAGCTCACCGCTTAAATTTTCTTTAGCTTGTTACAAGGAACCAGTTAATCGCACAATAATGCGTATACAAATGCGTTACAAAACGTGATTTGGAGTATATATGTGTGGGTGGTAAACAAAATGAATTTGTATGAAAATGATCGGAGGACTAAAGATGTTACATAATATTTTCAGTTAAAGCAATTCCACACAGTTGCTCTCGTATTTTTTCAACAACCGGTTTTACCTTTCACAATTTCATCTTTCTGGTCACTCACGATTCTATAGAGAATAAAATTATGGTACGACTCCCATTTCAGTGTTTCATGAGCGGCTATATTTTCCTACGCAAGATTACGTGTATCGTTAGCTCTTAATAAACTCTTTCAATCCTAACTTGTTTCTTTCTAATAGAGTTCAATGCCCCCAACGCCTGTTATTATGTTCGCTGATGAAACCAGGAAAATAATTTAAAAGACGACGCCTTCTCAAGTAGAACTTGATTGCGTGGTTACTGCTAGTAGGTTTTCATCTACCTGCTGTTGGCAAACTCACCTTTATATGATTTTTTCCGTACACAAAAAATAACTCGTAAATTATTCAACTGAAACAGTTATTGTAAAAATTAATAATGATAATTCTGCTTCAATCCCCTTACCTCAATGACGGAGAAACGATGGGTACGGTGCAAAATTTGTATACCTCTTTTACTCTTTTACTATTTTACTCTTTTAATTGTTTCAGTCATATGACTGCGGCCACACTTGAGCACCGCCTTTAGTCATGCAAGTCGACCCCAGGAATTATTCTTTGTAAGCCTAGTACTTATTTTATCGGTCTTTTTTGCCGAACACCCAAGTTACGGGTACGTAAACACACCACCATCGTTTCTCAAGCAATGTTTTTTTTTTTTTTTGGCGGGGGACAAGCACACACACATAAATATATACACACACATAAATATATAAAGGCGACGAACTGGCAGAAACGTTAGCACGCCGGGTGAAATGCTTAGCGGTATTTCGTCTGCCGCTACGTTCTGAGTTCAAATTCCGCCGAGGTCGACTTTGCCTTTCATCCTTTCGGGGTCGATCAAATAAGTACCAGTTACGCACTGGGGTCGGTATAATCGACTTAATCCGTTTGTCTGTCCTTGTTTGTCCCCTCTGTGTGTAGCCCCTTGTGGGTAGTAAAGAAATAACACATAAATATATACAAACGCATACATATATATATACATATATACGACGGGCTTCTTTCAGTTTCCGTCTACCAAATCCACAAGGCTTTGGTCGGCCCGAGGCTATAGTAGAAGACACTTGGTCAAGGTGCCACTTGCTTATTTTTACATGTAAATGGTGTGGCACTGTGCTCCTTTAGCACTTGGAAAGAAAAGTGATGGTGAAGAAGGTAGTACTCTTTCCCAGCGAATTTGTCAAAAGCTAGGTACTGTGGGAAAATCATGAACGGGAATGGAGCTACTCTACACATGTGCCTATAGACTGGAAAAAACCAGTTGGATGGTGTCTTGAGCCGTTGACGGTCAGAACGATGTTGATTTGTGGGATTCTTTGATTGATCCTAGTTGGAGTTTCTTCTGTATCAGAATGACTGAACCATCCACATTCTTTTATTTGTTTCAGTCATTTGACTGCTGCCATGCTGGAGTAGCACCTTTAGTCGAACAAATCGACCGCATGACTTATTCTTTGTAAACCTAATACTTATTCTACCGGGTTCTTTTGCTGAGCCACTAAATTACGGGGATGTATACACACCAACATCGGTTGTCAAGCGATGATGGGGGACAAAGACAGACATACAAACATATATATATTTATATATACACACACGCACATATATATGTGTATGTATATATATATATATATATATAT
>NC_068986.1:52490239-52494717 GCF_001194135.2 Octopus bimaculoides | reverse complement strand
TATATATTTATCTATCTATCTGTCCATCTATATACGTTTACATATAATTGAAGGTGTAATATATTATGAAAGAAGATTCCCTTACAATACGAATAAAACCAACGCGATTATGTCATGTATTAACAAAGTCAGAAAACCTATTACAAGGTAGTAATACATTTCAATCTTACCATAATAAAACTCTCGGATAAAAGACCAAGGATCTCTAATATAATTCCTGGAAAGCATAAAATAGTAGACAATAGGCAGACAGTAATCTGAAACTTAACATGCTTAAATTCCTCCAATCAAAACCTCTCTGGCATTTAAATAAACACGATATATTGGACAATATTGTCCTCGTATGAAAAATATTTCCCATACAAATGCTTTTGATCAATGTTAACATATGCAACCATTTATCTTATGACGTAAAACAAATAAGTCATTCTTAAAGCATTTAGACCTAAATTTTACAGTCTTTGTGAGGAGCCGGGGAAAACAAATGACAAAGCAAATCGGAGATTCGAAACGGTTCAAATGTATTCCATAGTTTTATTTGCTGCTTTTTTTAAATCCCGAAATGAATCTGTCTGAGCTGAGCAGGCATGTTACTGGAAAGTATTCCAGCCGTATTTCTAAACCCACAGTATGCAAAGAGTCCATCGCTTCCCCAGATGATATGGTATGATTTTAGGGAGGTTTGTTGCTGTTTTTAGCTGGTCGTGCTGCAGCATTGGTTCTCCTGGATTTGGTTTGAGTACTTTACTTTGTTTCTCTTGATTCCAAGTTGAAATTCTACTCAATTCGTTTTATAACTTTCATCATTCAACCAGGATGACTTTAAAAGAATATCATGCATGCAATAGCATGAAAATTTTTTCATTAGTCTCCAGAAGGCTTTATCGGATTTGGTACAGAAATGCAATATTGAAAGCGCCCGAATATCGATGCTTTTATTGTGTGTATATGATCGAAAAGAAACTATTTAGAAGGCATGAAACCGATTAATAGAAAATTGATAGAATTATCCTAACTCCCGAGGCTATTCAAATATTTGGCCATTAACTTTCAATTGCTTGAAACACTGAATCGAAAACATACAAGAATTATACTTCTTTGGCTCAGAGAATGTGTGTTGTGTCACCAAGCGTGAATTAGAAATAAGAGGCTCGACTACCACTGCTAAAAATAAAATGGAAAATGATAATAAAAGCAAAGGACAAAGTATTAATAATATTCAATTATCACCATTCATGTTTTCATTTGAGACAAACCCGTTTAACGCAGAGTGAGTAAAAAGTGTGAAAGCTTGTGATAGGGAGAATCAAAAATAATTGGAAGGAAAAACGAAATATGAATATACAAAAGTTACAAGAACATTGAAAGGGAGAGATATAATGCAAGGTAGAGTATGCACACATGAGACAAAGAAATATGTGGAGAATCAGATATGTATACTAACATGTCAGTTAGAATCAGATATATATATACTAACATGTCAGTATTACCATATATGTGTATTCGTATTTTTCAAATCATATTTGAAGCACAAAGGGTAGGTTTTAGAAAAAAAAAAAAAAATTACACAGTCTAAAATATTGTGCTTCTCTATTCATTTGCAACATCCGACTTAAAATGTGAAAAACTAACTGGAAAGAAACCATTATGATGTGTCTAGTTCGGTTCCACATTTCTGAAATGACATAGATGGATAAAGCGTATATCTCACCATTGTGTAAAAGATTTTGCTAAATTCTAAGTGACGTCATGCTTATCTTAAAATTTGTGTTTTATGATTTGATGAGGCTACCTCTATGTGATCACTCAGCTTTTATCGTGTGTGTATATGATCGAAAAGAAACTATTTAGAAGGCATGAAACCGATTAATAGAAGCTTAATAGAATTATCCTAACTCCCGAGACTATTCAAATTGCCGACATAACATACCCTACTATGATAAAATGTTGCGAGGTGAAGTGTAATGTTACCTATATAATAATGATCTGATAACACCTGAAAGGTCTTTGAACGCAGGCGAGCTTGGTTAGTGTTGACCGGGGCTAATCGGCTGCAGCCCCAACTTACGGTGACGATGACGACGACGACGACAACAGCAGCAACGACAATTTCTGCTACTACTAAAACAACAACAACAACAATAACATATAAAGTAGTTTACAACTAAAAACACAAAGATTAATTTCTATAGTATACCAGTAAAAACAATAGACTGAGAAAAGTTTATATTGCTCTTAACACAACCTACAAGTGAATGACTATCAGTTTGCATACACATATATAGGCAAATACCTACAGGCAAATGACAACTTGCTGTATAATCAAACCAAACGAAACCGAGTTTATTGAGTGAGGTAATTTTTGAAAAAATTACACCGAAGGATGCACCATAATCAGTTGCATAGTATCTCACAAGCGAGGAATTAACGCAAGGTAGGTCGAAACGATCGTTGTGATTAATAAAGAATTGCGTGAATTCTATTTTCTGCTTCCCACATTTGTTATATACTCGATGAATACAGGAATTCCAGAAGTACATCCAGTGGCATTTATATCAATACTGTGGATGACATCAGATAGCCATAGACAGAAAAAGTGCCTTAATCGGCATATTGCACACACACACACACACACACACACACACACACATATATATATATATATATATATAACCCTTAAACATTTTTTCTCTCAGGTTTTTCTTTCTCCATTATTTTCCTCCCATCCCTTTCTGATGAACAGAGTAGGCTCGAAACGTCAAAGACTTTTCTATTCTTCCCGTGCGTCAAACTAATACACCTGCTTACTGTACCCTCACTTCTCTTCGTCTTTTGTTTTCTGTGAATCTAAATTATACATATATATATATATGCAAACATTTATAGATACATACATATATGTGTTTGTGAGTGTGTGTGTGTGTGTGTATCTTTGTCCCCCACCCGCTTGACAACTGTTTCCCTCTTCGTAATTTAACGATTCGACAAAAGTGACGGTTATAATAAGTACCAGGCTTAAAAGATAAATAGTGTTGTCGATTTGTTCGACTACACTCCCCTAGGCAGTGTCCCAGCATGGCCCAAGTTCAATGACTGAAACATGTAAAAGATAAAAGTGAAAGATATCAGAAACAACAACCACACTCATGCCAACTCCCAATAGTTTCTCCGGTTTTCTCTTTTGTAACTGTTACATGTACATTTTGCACAAATAGAAAGAAGGAAGCAAATGGAGGGAAAAAAACCACAACTAGTGTGATTTACATAATCTAGCTATAACATGATATCAGTTAATCAGAGAATCTGTCTACTTCCGGGAGTACTCTAGTATGGCTTTTTTGAAGACATTGATCACAATATCAACAAGAGGCATTCTACTATCCAGTTTTATTATCAAGTATAAATAGATTCCTCTTTATGCATTGTTTTGTCGATTTTGATTTTCAAAATTTAGGTGGATGATTTAGGATCATTGGCGAGATTGGTGTCCTTCTTTTGATCTTAAATTCATCCCAGTGCATTCATGTTCATATTCACTATAATTTTCTCAAAGATATTCTCGCCTCAGTTCATCCTTCTATTACATTACTAATGCCAAATATTTTCAAATATACCTAAAATTGTCATTACATAATAAGCAATCGTTTACTAGGTTATTATCCCTACTCATAGCTGTTGAAAGGCGCACTGCTTATGATACAGAAGGTAGTCTCTTCCTAGAAGCATGTAATTTCTCTCTGAAAGTGTACTTGTTACATAAACAAGTGGCAATAGAATTTCAGAAAATGTAGTATTCAAACAAATGACTGGTAACATAAGTACAAAAAAGGATTGAACATAAATACAAATTATGAACAAAAATAGAATAAAGCACTGCATATATGTATATAAATACATACATACATACATACACAAACACACAAACGCACACAGACACACACACATACATTCATATACAAACACACACAACATACAGAGAAATACACACACACTCGCAAGCGCGCACGCACATGTATGTTTGTATATGGAAATAATATAAGAGAAATTATTTTTAGGGTAGCCTGTGGCATGTACATGATCAATAAGCACGAATGAAGGCGTATTACATGCTACGCAATATAAATTTCCAGTTGCTCTTAGTTTCGCATCCAGAGGATAGGGAATTATCGATAACAGGTAAATGAAACCAATGTTAAATAAGAAGGGGATATAATTTCAAGAAACATGAATTCTCCAAAACTGGCATAAGTGGACACATGCTTCTGTCTCATTAGAGTTCATCATGCATAGTTCAATTGTCACTAAGTGTGACTAAGGGTGCTAAATCATCTACAATACTCTTAATGCTGTAAGAAGAGCGCAGATATATGCTGACAGGGGAGCTAACCGCCACATGCCGACTCGAAAATCCTCAGACTAGATGTCTAGTTTCGTCTATTCCGTAGATCTCATCATGATATATATATACATATATATAT
>NC_068986.1:52489663-52490229 GCF_001194135.2 Octopus bimaculoides | reverse complement strand
GTGTGTGTGTGTGTGTGTGTGTGTGTGAGAGAGAGTCTGTGTGTGTGTGTACATACGCACACATAATTACACACACTCAGGTGCATACATGCGCTTCTTATGCCACTAAATAGATTTGTTGTATGAAATTATATGAAGCACTTGTGTTATACAGCAACTGGAGGCACACACGTGTGTATACTCTTCTTTTTTAATAGAATTGTATTACCACCGTGGAGTCATAGGATTCTTGGTGGTGTAATCTGCATTTACTTGCAAAAAACTTGCATCGATAACATTTTCTTAGAAAGAGATACTACGATATTGTCTAATCATTCATTCAATCTTTATATAAGATACATACAGACATACACATATCCCAAACAAGACTTCTTTTAGTATTGTTGACACCACCCGATTGAATGGTACTGCCCAGGTGGTGTCGAAACCATAATGATATAAGTGGGGCAGCTGATGATGGAGGTGTGTTGGATTGTTGGTACAGGTGTTTTTGTATATGTGGAATAGTGATATAACGCATCCTTTTGATATATATATATATATATATATATATATATATATATATA
>NC_068986.1:52482872-52489113 GCF_001194135.2 Octopus bimaculoides | reverse complement strand
TATAGGGTGCGTAAGGTATTTGAGGACACACATTTTTTGGTTCATTGCTGCATTTTTTGCTAACTCTTTATAATCTTTGTTTCAGAAAATAATAATAAAACTTGTCATATCTTTCGTCTACAAAGTTTGTAAGGAGCTAGAGATTGAAGATGAAAACGTAACACCAGTATCAAAGCAAAAAAATGCATTCTAAAAGTTCTGGAATCATTAGAAAATTTGAATGTATCCAGCAAGTTCAGTGGACCATTGCTTACAATCCCAGAAAGTCCATGAGGTCAATTGCAAAAGATCTCCATGTATCAGGAGGAACAGTCAGAAATATTGTCCACGAAGACATCACATGTAATTCTTATTTGTCAGAAAAAAACAAAAGAAAGTCACTACATCAGATGTAAAAAGACTTTCAAACAAACTGAAAAATCCAGTAGAAAAATATTTAATTTGATTTCTCTGATACGAGAAAAACTTCGATCAAGATCAATAAGTTAACTTAAGAAATGACAGATGGTTATGTGCAAAGCCTTTCGAAGTTCCAAGTGTCATGGTTTTAGGGGTTGTTAGCAATGAAGGACATATGATGCCTCCTTACGTCTTTCCACAAGGCGTTAGAGTTGACACTACCGCCTACATCGAAGTCCTGGAAATAATTGTTAAGCCCAGGATAGACACTATATGATAATAGAAGGCCATATGTATCATGACTATCACACATGGCTCTAGTAATACATGAATGAATGGCTGAAAATTTTCCTGATCACAACCCCGAACATTTGGCCTTCCAATTCTCCAGATCTCAATCCGTTGGACTATTGCATGTGGAGCGTCGTTGAAAGAGAGGTCAACGAACACACTCACAACACCAAAGATTCTTTGAAAGCTGTCATAGGCAGAGTAATGTCCAAAATGATCCAAGGCCACTTGATTCGAGCATGTAGATGATTTAGATCTCATATAAAAGCAGTTGTTGAAACTGAAGGTGGCATATTGAATAACATAGAAAAGAAATTTTATCTTGATCCTCATAGCATTTTTTCATATATATATATATATATATATATATATATATATTTGTTTATACGTTTATCCATCTATATGTATATTTTTAGGTGATGCATGAATATACATATCTATCTGTCTATCTATCTATCTATCTCAATGATTCACATATTACATACTCATATAGCTCCCCACAACTATACCTACCTCATTAAAAAATACATATATAAAGACGCAATCATGTAGAGACCAGACTTTTCAAAAAACCGGTATGATCAGAGAAACACCATCAAACTACAGACACGTCAAACTACGCGCACTAACAAATACAAGTGCTGCTTTATACTCTAAGTTGTTCACTTACGAGCATCAGCAAAGCACTTTAAGTCGATTTCCTTGTTTTCTATATTTTTCTTGTTTTTAGCCATTGTGTTGTTTTTGATTCGACTTCACTTCCTTCAAGCACTGGCGGCAGTGTGCAACAGTAATACGATTCATAACAATAAGAGGTCAAATGCCACGAGACATCAAAGAGGATAATGAAAAATATCTCTTGTAGGATATAGCGTCAAGGTTGTTGTTTTTTCGAAATTCGAATGAAGTAATTTATAAATACATTAAGTAGCTCTTTCGAATTTTAACACTATATGCTTCACTCTGATTTCAACAAACTTAGATATCCGCTGGCTTTTCTATTCTTCTGTATGGAACTTCGCATCATTTCTCTGTTTCAATATAATTCTGATAGGTTAGTACTTCTCGTGGAGTTTACAATACTTTCTCTCAGATGGTCAGTAGCGTTATTGTGCACAAGTCGAATAATTCTGCGCAGATGTTGAATAATTCTACCACATTTATGCACAAATTAAAATTGATTGTGAGTCTCAATGGGAATACTATCTAACGTCAATAATATCGTTGAAAATCGGTGTGAATCATATTTGTTTTTCTGTTTCAATATTATTATTTGTCTATAATCTATTACAGTCGCCGTAATCATTGTTGTCGATGCCACTGCAGCCATTGTCCTCCTCGTCGTGGATATTATCATCATTGTGGTCGCTGCGGTCGTCGTCGATGTTATAGTAATCATCGTCACCGTTTTTCTCCTCCTCCTTTTTATCATCCTCATCATTACCGCTCGCACTAACACCTCCCCACCTCCTTAGCGACAGTATCACAAATCTATTTAATTTTTTTTTGTATTTTCAAAGGTGGTGATTTCGCAGCATCGCTGGCACGCTAGCGGTAGTTCGTTCGTCTTTAGGGTCTGAGTTAAAACTCCACCGAGGCCCACTTTACTTTTCATCCTTTAGTGGCCGATAAAATGAGTATTCACTTGAGGACTGGGGTCTAAATTTGAAACAAATATTTTTGGAGTAAGACTTTGGCTGATGTGCAAACTCGAAGGAAATGCTCTGTAGTTATTTATTATGATACTCTACCTACTGGGTTTCGATATCATCGAAGTAAACTTCGCATCTCATCTTTCCAAGACCGATGAATTCTATACCAGTCAGATACTACGGCAGAATTAATCGATATAATTTTCCATACAATTCGTATTTTTGTGCCAATGCTGAAAAATCATACGATTCTGCTTGGAACTCAATCCCTGTGGAAGTGATTAATCAATTGAAAAACATGACTATTATCGATGTTTTGCAGTAATGATTTCCCAATTGACGAAACTGCATTAATTATCTTTCCTTTGATCTTTGCTGCATTTAATATCTCAAAAGCACCTCAAAGAAATTGAAAGTTTTACTGTTACAAGAGTCTATACGAAGGTGTTTATACAGAATCATGAAAGTTTTCCATTTTTAATCTTATTTGTTGTATTTGTTTTGTTTTTGTAATGTTTGCATTAGGATATTGCCTCATTTTATTATATTCATATGCACATTTGATCTTTTAATGTAATAACCTTTTAAGATGTCTATCTATTGAGATTAAAAGAATTTACTATAATGTAAAATTATTTAAATGATATTATCTTGGCATGTAACATGTATGCTAATAAGCCAATGTATATAAGTATATGGGAATAAACCCAGCAATATATGTATTTTATTTCAAAGGAAATCTATGTAATTCTGCTCCTACGATTTTTTTTTTTGTTGCATATCAGCATACCAGACATTTTCAATATTCACGTCCAATATCGAAGTCAACATATAGCATAAATTGCTGGTTCACTGAGTTCCCAAACTGTTTCTACGTACCTGAACGCAGTATCAGAAGTGCAAGCAGTAGATATCTGGCCTCAGGTCAATTAAATAATGCATCTGGTATCCATTCTTTCCTAGTTGAAATTATAAGTTTTACCAAGGGCTATAAACCACACATTTTAGGGGAACAACTTATTGGCGTATATATAGACCAAAACATAACTTGTACTTACTTTATCGAAAACGCGAAATGCAAATTGATACCTTAAAACACTGAAAGGCTTTTTAATCGACCCTTTATGTCTATTATTTCAACTAATCTAGTGTTATTTCTGGTTGAAATAATTGATTCTAACTTTGGCAAAATACCAGAAATTTGTGAGAAAGATTTAGTCGATTAAATCGACAGAAATTAATTGATATTTTATTTTGCCTTCCCTAGAATGATAGAAGTCAAAGTTGACTCAAAAGAATTTGAACTCAGAACGTAAGGAGCCGGATGAAATAATGTTTATCCTTTTTATACGAAATTTTCGTTTCGTTCTCTTGTGCGAAAATAATGAATACGGCACATTCAAATTTTAATAAAAAATTTGAATTCGCTCCACGTGTTACCAAGGTGATTCCTTTCACACTTTCTCTTTTTAATTAAGTTTATTGGAGAAAAGAGAGTTAGTCATTTTGGTTTTAGAGTAGGCTGGTCAGTTTGGACTTTTCGATAGTTGAATAGATCTCATCTAAAAGCTCACATAAGAGTCTCTTATCTATCTTCCTAGCGAGGTATCTTCACTAATTTTCTTACGCCTTTTATTTACCATTTTCAAAGGCAAATTACAATCGAAATTGTTTTTCATAGTTCATCTTTCTAACATCAATATAATAATTACCAGTAATGTGCCAAATAGTCAAGATTATCCCTTTTGCCTATTAAAGTGGCACCCTTCTGTATTAAAGGATGGTAGGTGACTGTACAGTAAAAGTCTGGATCTTTTTCTGGCAGTGCCATTCCAGTATTTTGATGAAATTATTTCGTAAAATCAGTTTACTTTATATACATTGATGATGCTCTTCACATAAATGAAATTATCTTCAATGTCACAGTGTTTCGAGCGACCTTGCCTATCTTATAGGTCTTTTCTGTCTAGACATTAGAAACCTCTAGTCTTGTTATTATAAATAATTTCAGATGTTAAAACTCCAAAAAGTCTATTTCTTTGAAATGTTTTCCTCCAAATTCCCAGCAATATCTGTTATTTCCCTCGAGTATGGCTCGGTGTGGATATAGATTAATGTTTATTTTATTTCATTCGTAATATGGAAAAATATTACGAGTGGGAGTTGTTACTTCCTTCTTCACTATAGTCACGTGAAATACTATTATATATTATGCAATTCAATTTAAAATCACCTGAAAATACGTAGAATTGAAATTAAATAAAATTATCTCAATATACAAATTCAATGGAATCTTAATCATTTTTAATTATTGATTATTTTCAGGAGGAAATAATGCATTTCCAGAAAATTAAGCAATGGAAAAATTAAATAAGACGGTTGATGAGGCTCATGATTTCTCCGTGTAAAACATAGGATTAAATGCAACTGCAAAATATTGTATTAAGAAGCAACTCTTATTAGATTTTTATTATAGCTTTCTTATTGTTACAAATTGTTCCCATTGTTATTGGTTTCTTTTTATATTTTAACATAAAATACGGTAGAGAATACAATGAAAAAAGGCAGTGAAGAAAATAAAACCCAAAGAACTCCCAACCCTAAAACATCAAAATTAATTGCTTTCATTTGATGATTTCATTGAAGAAGGCTTCCGTAACATTGAAAACGGAAATTTTTAATATCCGGTTCATTGGTAGCCGGTGCTAATACTAACGAGTACTAGCACTTAATATCTAACGTGTTGTAGTTGGTTCAGCTAGAAGCTAGATTTGTAGCTTCCTATAAATGCTCTTTATGATGAAGCTTTAATAATTTTACAAGCAATGAATGTCAACTAATCTGAAGATTTACATATGTAATGTAAGTTTTGTATATGTTCAACACAATAAATGAATTCACTTTATCTCATGGTGCTTATAAAGTCATATACTTCATTGCGAAAACAGGTGAACTACTGTTGATTATGCTTGTACGCAACATATGTTATATATCGACTGGAAGTTACGTTAGCAGACCAGTCCACCTTCTAATTATATTAAATGAGGAATGAACTCCGAATTAAGGCAGCTGCTAGATTATGTTCGGGGGAACTTTATTAGGTTCTGGTATTGCATATAGATTGAAGAGTGAGGAGAATTTGCTTTCTGCGAGACAGAGGCCACATACTTTAACTGATTCTTAAATACCTTCGTCATAAGGCGCTGGTGTAAAAACCAATGCTTCAGTCTATTCAAAGAATAAAAAAATGTAAAGAGAGTAAGTAGGAAGTGAGATACAGCCTGAAAAAAAAAATGTGTCTAATGAGATAAATTGCCATAGTGCGGAAACAAAATCGGAGAAAAAAAAGGTGGAAAGACAGCTAATATCCAGTTATAGACTTTTGTTTTTTAATGTGAAAATTCCTTGAGAAAACCATTAAATATTGGTCTGCTATCTTCACCAGCGACGTGACAAGCTACATAGATATTACATAGTACTCCATCAAGCATTGCCTACACTAGCACTGCAACTTGTTCGTATATTGGTCTCAAATTTTGGCACACGGTCGGCAATCTCGGGGGTGGGGAGAAATCGATTACATCGACCCCAGTATTCAAGTGGTATTTAGTTTATCGACACGGAAAAGATGAAAGGCAAAGTCAATCCCGCACGCATTTGAATTAAGAACCTAAAGAGGGAATTGGTGCGGCGGAAAAAGCCGTCGCCACCGTCGTGGTGGTGGTGGTGGTGGTGGTGGTGGTCGTCGTCGTCGTAGTAGTAGTAGTAGTAGTAGTGGTGGTGGTGGTGGTGGTGATGGTGGTGGTGGTGGCGGTGGTGGTGTTAGTAGCAGTAGTAGTAATAGTTGTTGTTGTTTTGTTGCTGTCGATGCCGTAGTAGTAGTTATACTGGCTTCTATA
>NC_068986.1:52480122-52482862 GCF_001194135.2 Octopus bimaculoides | reverse complement strand
GTGGTGGTGGTGGTGGTGGTGGTGGTGGTGATGGTGGTGGTGGTGGCGGTGGTGGTGTTAGTAGCAGTAGTAGTAATAGTTGTTGTTGTTTTGTTGCTGTCGATGCCGTAGTAGTAGTTATACTGGCTTCTATACGAATCTGCCGTTAGCATCAATAGCTTCTTCAATACGAGGTAGGAAGCGTTAACATTGACATACCAGAATCAGATAATCCGTATCAATTTTGGGGAAGTGCTGATTATGGTACACATCAGAGATGGTATGGTGTTGTGGGGTTCTTGATTAACCTCTCTCTTTCTTTCTTTCTCTCTCTCTTTCTCTCTCTCTCAACTACACCCCATACGTAATAGTTCACTGGAATGAGGTCTGGTGAGCTAGGAGGCGATGTATCTCGCTAAGCATAATCATGGATAATGGCTTGCATCCGCTTGGCGCTGTCAGATAGTACAGTCTTGTTGAAAGATCTGTGGTTTTTCTTCCGTTGTGTATTCTTTCTATCCAGGACCTCACAACTTTCTCCTATACTTCTGTGAAGATAGTGGCATTGACTCTTAAGCCCTGTGAAAGAAGGTGAGGTGTCATGACATCTCCGTCATCGCTGATGACTTCTAGAACCATGGTAACTTAGTATGAATGACAGTCTCTGCATAATCATCCAGTTTACATTTTGGTCCGGAGCGAATTTCTTTTTAAATGGGGAAAAGTCAAAGCATTTCAGCCTCTTGGTGTTCTAACTTTTTAGCAAGCTATTTGCACGGATCGAACGATTCTCTTATGTCACCTCCGACATAAACTGACCTTTCCAGACCACATATGACTTCTGCCACATGTCCTTCTTCTGATGGTACATTTTGAAGCCTAGAAGTTCTTTGAAATGGCTGATTGACTTTCCAGGGTTTTATCGATTCTTTCTTTTTTCTTTTTTTGTTTGTATGAAGTTATGTGTTCTGATGGTATTAGGACTCTGTGCTTGCGTTTTGCGATTAGCTACTGATATTGAACTTCCGTCAGGAGCATCCAACTCCTTCCGATCTTTCACAGCGAAGGATTAAGAAACTTTCAGAAAGCGGGCTATCTCTATATCATTATGCTGTGCTTTTATAGAAATGAGTGAAGGCGCATGGTTTAGTTGTTAGAGCATTGGGCTCGCAATTATGAGGTAGTGAGTTCGATTCCCGAACCGGGCTGTATGTTGTGTTCTTGAGCAATACAGTTTATTTCACGTTGCTCCAGTTCACTCAGCTGAAGAAATGAATTGTGACTTCACTGGTGCCATGCAGTATTGGTCTTTGCCTTTCCCTTGAATATCATCGAAGCGTGGAGAGGAGAGGCAATCGTGTAAACAACCATGCCCGGACTTGTGGCTCGGAGGGTAACTTTCTAGGTGCAATCCTATGGTCATTCACGACCGAACGGGGGCTTAACTTTTTTTTGACACTTTTTTAATGGCATTGATTAGTGTGACTTTTCGTTTACTGAGTTGACCTGATGTCTTACCTTATTTCTCTGAAAATTAAGTTATAAAGAAAAATAACTTCGAAAAATACTAAATCACCCTGTATACACCCAATTTTCATTGTACCTATGAGTGTATGTGTATGTTAGTATATGCTTATCTTTGCGTGTGTGCATGTGTATGAATCTATGTGTATTAAATTAGCGCGCATTTAAAAAGAAAACATACAAAATGCACCGGTTTTACCTGTGATTATATATGTAATATTTATGAAAATTTATCTGGATGTCTGAATAATACAAAGAAATATTATCACCCAAGAAACAGCGAAACATTTTCTAAGGGAAGGATTATTAAATTGAAAATTGCTAATAAAACACTAGTTCAGTATTGAAGTATTCTGGCAGGTGTTTAGATGTAGAATATATTTTCGTCATTTTATAATTGAATCAGTAAATATGAATAATTACTACAGATTTTCATTGAACAATAGATATTGTTGATAACATGGATGAGATTCTATTGTTCATTGAATGAGCAGATATAAAATCTACTATACTATTACATCCGGACTGTATTTCATTTCTACAGTAATATATTGTGCTGCAATAGAGTATGTACCTGAGTGTGTGTATGTGGGGGGGGGCATGTGTGTGTGGGGGGCATGTGTGTGTGTGTGTGTGGGCATGTGTGTGTGTGTGTATGTGTTTGCGTGACTGTGTGTGTATGCGCATGTGTGTATGTATGCGGGGGAGGGGGTGCATGCATGCATAGAATATACACATGTAGAAAGACAAAGAGAGAGAGAGAGAGAGAGAGAGAGAGAGAGAGGGACAGAGATAGAGAGGGACAGAGAGAGAGAGAGAGAGAGAGAGAGAGATACAGAGAGAGAGAGAGACAGAGAGAGAGATAGAGAGACGGAGATAGAGAGAGAGAGAGAAAGGTGGTAGAACTCTTGTGAGAGAGTTACACCCATCTGAAACATTTGTTAAATATGATGTTTCGTGTTAGTAACACAAAAGTATTCAGGTATTGTCATGCACACACACATACACACACACATATGCACATATGCACAAACACACTGGCATTGTTCATTTACACTAACACACATAGACATACTTATATATATGAAATATTGTAATGAATAAGTATAAATACATTTTAATCAGCTGTGGACCTGCCAATCTATCTATCTATCTATCGATCTATCTATCTATCTATCTATCTATTTATCTACACACACACGCACCCTATATGTATATATATATGTATATATATATA
>NC_068986.1:52478473-52479038 GCF_001194135.2 Octopus bimaculoides | reverse complement strand
AGAATATGTTTTCTCCATATGCATCGTTGAATTTGTTAATAGTTGGTTTTTTTCCAAATTATATGTGTATTATATATTGGGGAATTTGATTTAGAATTGCTAAATTGAATTTCCCCTGTAAGTTTTGGAATTGTATTCCCTAATATATATATATTTACTCTTTACTCTTTTACTTGTAACAGTCATTTGACTGCGGCCATGCTGGAGCACCACCTTTTAGTCAAGCAAATCAACCCCAGGACTTATTCTTTGGAAGCCTAGTACTTATTCTATCGATCTTTTTTGCCAAACCGCTAATTTACAGGGACGTAAACACACCTGCAACGGTTGTCAAGCGATGCTGCGGGCCAAACACAGATACAAACATATACACACACACACATATATATATACATATATACGACGAGTTTCTTTCAGTTTCCGTCTACCAAATCCACTCACAAGGCTTTGGTCGGTCCGAGGCTATAGGAGAAGACACTTGCCCAAGGTGCCACGCAGTGGGAACGAACCCGGAACCATGTGTTTGGTAAGCAAGCTACTTACCATACAGCCACTACTGCGCCTA
>NC_068986.1:52476026-52477941 GCF_001194135.2 Octopus bimaculoides | reverse complement strand
ATATATATATATATATATATATAGATGTACCGTTTTCATCATTGCATTCACTTGCTAACCGTTATTCGGGGGATTTTGCGATATTGAAATTGTATGCCCAAAAACAGAGGTAAATGCACTGATTTGGAAAACCGTTAACGATTTCAATCTGCAACTAGAATTTGTCCCGAAGTTATTTTCATGCAAAATGAAACAAGTGACACAAGAACATTCTTTATTATCATACTGGTGCTACGATCGAATGCATAATCTCAAAGAAAAGAGAGAATAAAGTCAGAAGAAAGCCAGAGAAATATTCCGAACTACAGGTGTTAGTCTCCAGGTGCCATTCTTCTGAATGTTCTGCCTAACATGTGTCAACAAAGATAGCGAAGAGAAATATTTGTTTGGTAAGAAATATTTTGCAATTCAAGGAATATTTATAAGAATACTAGATCGAGAGCCGTTAATGATTAAAAACAGTGCTGCAAATGATACGAAAAGAAAAAGAAGTCCTATGATGTTAGTTTGTCGCTCTTTGAATACCTTACTGAAAATATCACTTTTTTGCCATAGATATTTCACCATCTGCCCTATTCTGTTTTCTCCTTATATATGTAATTCATAGCCATATCTGCGGAAAATTTCAGTGAAAGAAGAACAAATATGCTATTGTCCAGGAATACCTTTGCGAGATTTTCCATAACCTCAATCCTGATTACAAATTGACGGATATCAGCATTGATTTCGAATTGGCTGTTCATAACTCATTCCTTTGTGCCTTTGGTGCTAACATTAATATCCTCCTTTGTTTCTTTGATAACACCCTAAAACTATAAAAAAAACAAAAGAACTTCCATATTCCTGGTCTTGTGACTCGATACAATTGTGAGGAAGACGAATATTTATCCTCCGAAAGAGCGAATGCGATTGCATCTATTCCGCAGGCTGATCTTCTGAATGCTTTTCATTAAGAGGAAGAAAATATGTGTAAATATCAAAATCAGATATGAGAAGGATATTCTCGGTTCGAAGACATTTCTTTTTAACCGATGTTCAGTTATAGAAAGTAAATTGGTTCAGAATTTCATAAAATTGTGAAGAGCTGATATGTGTTGATTCTTGTTTTTTTCTTTTCTTTTTCATAACTCAAAAAGTATAGCCTCTCTCTTAGTAAATTTATATATTTGATTTCTGTCTCAGTAACCTGACATTTTTCTTGAGAAATTCAGTACCAAGTTAAGCATAAGTTATTTGCTTTTGTTTTAATATTATTGTATCTTTTTCCGTGACACATCTGGTTTCATATCGAGGTTAAAATCTGTTTGTTCTATCACTCAGATCCATTATTCACTTGCACTGCTTTTATAAAGGGAGATAATTCTTTGCAACAGTTATTTTGTGAAAGAAACTTTAGAAAAAATTGTATAACAAATAAATTTTAATAATATTACTAATCAATTTTATATTCATTTTAATTTGATACATGTTTCAATATTATTACATTCCATCAGTACAATTTAGTATTGCCGGTATAGTCTAGGGTGTCCGCCAAGTGGTAAATCCCTTTGGTATATTATAATAAAAAGAATAATAACAAACGATGGATAATTGTCAGCTCATTACAACTGTTTCTTACGCAACTTTTAAATAGAAGGATGAGAACATTTCTCCATTACAACAAACCGCAATCATCAGATAAAACGTAATTTTACAAACAAAAGAATATCCCAAGAGTACAGCAGGAACTATGAAATGGGAGAATACGGTTTTTTGTAATGGAGTAATCTTCTCATTTTTCTGTTAAAATGATGCGTAATAAACAATTGTAATGAACTGACTATTATCCATCATCTGTTATTATTTTTATGTATGTATGTATTTATGTATATATATATATATATATATATATGTATATATATATACATATATATAT
>NC_068986.1:52474623-52475891 GCF_001194135.2 Octopus bimaculoides | reverse complement strand
TGTGTGTGTGTGTGTGTGTGTGTGTGTGTGTGTGTGTGTGTGTGTGTGTGTGTGTGTGTGTGTGTGTGTGAATGTATACACATATACGCCATGGTTTTTTTTCCATCATTGTATTGCTCATTCGCTCTTGCTGTCTTTTGTTTTCCGAATTTGACGATAGATTTGCTTACTCGTTAATAATGCCAGATATGATTTTTTTAAAATCTTGGTCACACAACTCCTGACACACTCATAGGATCACCTTGGCATTTTCTCGTGTATTGCTGATTTTCTGAAGTTCGTGCTTTTGTTTCGCTATGTTAGACAATGTCTTGTTTTATCAAATTTGAATATATTCACCATAGATTAGAACTCCACTTCATATACTGGGCATTTATATCCTTTTCTACTCTAGGCATAAGGCCTCAAAGTTTTTATTGGGTGGGGGTGGGGCAGTCGATTAGATCGACCTCAGTGTGCAACTGGTACTTAATTTATCGATCCTGAAAGGATGAAAGGCAAAATTGACCTCGGCGGAATCAGAACGTAAAGGCAGACGAAATATCGCTAAGCATTTCGCCTTAGGGTATTTTATATCAATTCAGAGCGGCAAACGAAAGAAATTCTCATTCATGTCTACTGTAAAGGTTCACCTACACCAAACAAAATCATGTCACCAATAATGCTTTCATATTGAAATATAAAACTATGGTTATGATATTCCATAAATATATCTTCCCTTTCGTCATTGTTTTTTTCTTACATTTATTCTTTAGAAAACATACGTCAGTTATTCACACAGTGTCTCTTCTCAAAAACTAATTTAAAATACACCTCGAATACTTCTTCATTCCAGAACATGTATCACTTTCATTCCGAAAACCTCATTAAGTATTTCTTTAGATGTCTCTGTAACCCAACTGTCTCATATCACACAGGTTTCTTTTGTAACGATGACAAGTAGTCATTAAATGTCTTTATTCTTTGAAAAACCTCAACGATGAAGTAAAAGTACTTCATATAGAAATGGGAACCACTTGACATAAGTGTTTTTACTTTTTTGACACATATTTCTATGAAGTTTTTCTTTGATGGACGAGAATACACACACACACACACACACACACTCACACACACACGCACACACACACACACACATACATACACACACATTCACACGCGATCACATTCATGTATACATACATATTTCTTATTGCATTATTCCTTTGTATGTACACACAAAACAAATGTTTGTGTACATTATATATATGTGTGTATTCATTATATAT
>NC_068986.1:52473722-52474533 GCF_001194135.2 Octopus bimaculoides | reverse complement strand
ATATATATATATATATATATATATATATACATATATATATACATGTATATATATATATATATATGGGGAGAGAGAGGGGGAGGGGGAGAGAGACAGATGCATACATACGTACATACATAAATACATGCATAATACGTATACTCTACACACTTACACACACAGGCATACACACATACACACGCTTATTGATATACAACCGTATACACGTAGAGTCCCTCGACTTCTATCATTCAAAGAAAATTTTGGTGTATTTTTTACATTCTTTAGAACCAATATTTTCGCTTTCTTCTACAAGACAGAATGACACAGAGGTAGAAAGAAAAATGAAATTGGAAGAAGAAATTCGACGCCAGTAAAGGACTGGAAATTGATTTAACGACCCTGACAGAAAAGCGGAACAATTACCTGGAAACAATTTACCCAACGTTCTAATAACGACGCTGTCAATCAGCCGCAAGGTACATATACATACATACATACATACATGTATATTTACACACACACACACACACACACACACACACACACACATATATATATATATATATACATATTTCGTATGTGTATTTCGTGTGCAAGATTCTTGATGTGGATACGTGTGTTGAAAGAAATACAATTAAACCTTGGGAGAGGCATTATGCCGGTAATAAACACACGCACTGGTTCAGTCCTTTATTAATTTATATAGTTTTTTGTTAAATTATTTCATTGCACTCTTGCAATCTCTGCAGTAACTTGTCTCTCCACTTCCATTTATTTTGAATATATGATCTGGCGTTGTTTTGGCGTTGTTTCGAAACTGTTTGGTATG
>NC_068986.1:52461798-52468982 GCF_001194135.2 Octopus bimaculoides | reverse complement strand
TAAACTGAGACAAAGCCACCAGACAACTGTTATAGCATCGGGCTGTCAAATGAATCGTATGACACAAACACACAAACAAGCGATCGCGCGCTCGCTATCTCTATTATAGCAAAGAAGGAACCAAATTCTCGGGTGCCTCTTGTGTTTGTGTGTATGTGTGTGTGTGTATTTGTGTATTTGTGCATTTCGTTTGTTTTTACCTCCTGAGTTGAAATTCCGCCGAGGTCGACTTTTCCTTTAATGCTTGCGGGGTTGATGAAATAAGGACCAGTTATTCACTTCGGTCGATGTTATCGATTTACTCCCTTCCTTAAAATTGCTGGCATTGTGCCAAAATTTTAAATTAATGATTTAGATTGCTTTCTTATCAAAAATTCTTATACAGCAACGCTAAATATATTGATATACATGAAATATATTGACTAAACCCCTTTTATACATAATCCTTCCCAATTATCTGTTATATCTTACAGTGCAATAAAACGTATATATATATATATATATATATATTTCTGTTCTTTTATTTCTTTCTTTCAGTTATTAGACTACAGTTAACCTTGGATGCACCTTGAAGGGTATTAATCGACCTGATTGAACTCAATACTTAATTGTAAGGCCTGGTACTTTTCTATCGGTCGCTTTTGTCAAAACGCTATGTTATAGGGACATAGATTTACCAACACCAGTTGTCAAGTATTGTGGGATAGCAAACACTGAATCATACACATATTTACACACACACACACACACACACACACACACACACACACACACACACACACACACACACACACACACACACACACACACACTCACACACACACACACACACACACACTCTCACACACACACACACACACACAGACGACAGGCTTCTACGTAGTTTCCGATTTTATGAATTCACTCACAAGGCATTGAACGGTTCGGAGTTATAGCAGAAAGCACTTGCTCAAAGTTCCACGCAGTGGGACTTAACCTGAAATCACACGATTGCAAAGGAAGCTTTTTGACCACTCACATGTCTATCACGATATCAACATTACACATTTTCTGGATGAGGAATGATCAGTTAATACGATATTTGTCCTTGCCCTGTATTAATTTCAACTGTCGACGAAAGAAAGATATTGCAATGTCATGGCTGACTGTACGAGAATTCAGAAGCTAAACTCTTACTACTAAACATTGGGATAAAATGGAATGCCGATACTGAATGGTAAAATTGGTTATTAATCAACGAAATTAATTACTGCTTAGCGTGTTACTATCTTTGCCACCTTTGCAGCACTGATAATTTCACAGAAAATTTGTTCTGATAATAGTAATAATAATAGTTTCAAATTTCAGTTGAATGTCAGTAATTTTAGGGAGTGGGCATTAGTTACTTCATGATTTAAGTTTCCGTGTGTTAGAAATAACCAAGAACTGAAGTCACAAAAAGTTACAAATTTGAGTGGATTAATCAAGTTCATTGAGTAGCTGTCATTTGTCATATTCATGCAACATCTTGCGCAAGAAGCAAATCAATCTTTTAAAAGTTTCCTCAGTGCAGAAAAGCAAACGAGCAACCAAATTCATCTTGAAATTACGCCGTTCTTTTTAAAATCTTTTCTTACAATTTAGTTTAGAGGAAATCAAGATTTTTACTGGGCCTCAGAGAGAGGTGAAAAGGAGGAAAATGGAAGCTTGGCTTTAAAGCTTGCCACAAAGTGAACTAAAAGTACCCAAGGTGTTGAATGGTGGTATTCAACTCCTTAGGTGCTGAATACCATCATTGTGTAATGGTTGAAGTCTACCAGCCAGTTTTCAAGTCAAAACTCAATGACTTGGAGCAAATACTGTTCCCATAATTCTGCCTATCCACCACTCTGATTGGTATGTTTTTATCAATCCCTCTAACGACTAAAGGTAGAGTTTAACCTCCGTGGGCTACGAGCTCAGAGCGCAGATATTCAGAAGAAATACTGTGAGATATTTTATCCGATCTCCAGAAGACTATGCCAATTCTCCCGCAACGAGTAAAATAATGAAGGTGAGTCACTGATATATCGAACGACACAATGTTTCCGAGAAGGGTGTCCATGATCATACGTCTACTTAATTGGGACTTCCCTGGAGCTAAACAAAAACAATCATAAAACTGTTCCATTGAAATAGTGCTGATATCTATAACAAGGTCATTCGATGAAAGAAGGTTCATATATCAATATCCTATTTATTTCTTTTATGAATTGCATGTCTAGAGTTACTGTATCGAACATCTCGCGTTTTGAAAGACGAGAAGCAGTAATATGAAAGATATATGGCTTCTACTTCAAGCACATCTTGCGATCAGGCAAAGACTCCCTTTGGCCTCATGGAATATTGTTTATTATTCTAACATCATGATTTTAATTTATTCCTACTTTTGCAATGCTGGAAGTGATAAACATCGACCAGCTGTTATCTGATTGAATGTTTTACGCATTCCATTATGTTATGTGCATTTTAAGTGTAAGCATTCTAAACATTTTCTGAATTATTTCAAAGCAAATGATGCTTTTATAATTTATGATCCATAGAGAAATCATCCAAGGGAATTTATATTCCAAAATACATATTTTCACATATCAAATATGAAAATGCCTAAACATTTATGAAATGAAGTAAAAGAAAATATATATATATATAAATATTAAGTGCATGGAAACAAGTACAGAATTCAGCTTACAAACATCTGCTCTCTATAATCTACTTATAGTATTTCAAAGAAATAAGCTCCTTCGCCTCCTCTGTAAATTTATGCCCTTTTGCCTAAACTAGAAATCAATATGAAATATGCACAGACGGGTCATTTTATAGATATATATACATAAAAACCTACACATTTACATAAATACATATATACATACATACATACGTATATACATACATACGTATATACATACATACATACATACATACATACATACATACATACATGCAAACTCGCATATTCATTTATTCATTTATTCTTTTACAGGTTTCAAGTATTGGACAGCGGCCATGCTAGATAATATACGTGAATGGTTTTAATCATTACAATCCATTCTTTTGTTTGGAAAATATTTTATCGATTTCATATGGTAGAATGGTAAAGTCGACACGGTAGTAAAGAGACATAAGCCAAAACAAACTGCTTTGTTCTTCATCGTACAGATTCTGTTATCCCATGGTTCTTCTGAATAACGAAGATTTGTGCAACATGTTTGGTCGTTCCGAAGCAACGGAAAAGGTAGTGTTGTTTTGAAGCTAAGAACAATTTTCCTGGATTCCAACGAGAGGTTTATCAACCTGAACTTCAAAAGCATAATATTAGCAATATTTTCAATTTCGTTAGGCTAGTAGTCGTTCATGTACAAAATGGAGTTGAGCTGTCAGATTTTTGCGTCTAGAGGTATTCTTAGGAGTATACACTTGTTGGAGAGGGAAACTGGAATGGCATCTTAGACGCACTAGAATATCTATGTAATAGGTACGTGCAGTTGCTCCAAATAGTATCCACTGGATACTAACTAGATTTTCTGAATATGCTAGACTGGAGTTGGAGAAATGACATCAGGTCACCCAAATCTTATTCAAATAGCAGCCGTTGAACTATTTTAGATAGTTCAACGGCTGTGTATAGCTGCGGTTTCTGAGCTACACAGTCTAGTGTGTGGTCTATATGTTCAACATAATGTACACAGACACCAGTTACTGAAATCAAAAATCAATATTTCCGGCAGGCGTAGCTTACAAATATGAATTAGTATATTAGTTAAACGGGTGCCGTAGGACTCGTGTCCCAGTCACCAATCACAGGTCTCTAAAAAAAAGGGTGTGCTGTGCGATGACAGAACGAATGCTGTTCGATGTATTCAGAATCGAGAGGAGCGAGGTGTTAAGAAATCAACATTACCGGACTGTTATGAGTAAATCTCTGATTCCAGGCAGATGTTCAGTGAAAGTCTTCACAATTATGCGGTCGAGTAAAAGTTGAAAATTTCAATCCATACTTTAATACCTTGCTCCAATACTTACCAGGACGGTGGAGTAATCCGATAAAATCATCTGAGATATGGGTGATCTGATCAGTTATGTAAGTGCAAAGACCTAGCTGTAAGTATGCTAGGTCAGAGTTTGTACTAAATCTAGAGATTTTATACTAAATACTGCACTGGTAACAGAAAGTGGTTGGACTAACGATATGTCCAACCACTTTCTGTCACCAGTGAGTATGTATTTTTTTTTTTTTTTTGAGTGTGATTTACATTAGTTGATTAAATTGGGACCATGTGTGTATCAAGACCTTTCGAATAAATGTGAAAAATCTCCTAATTGGTTCCTATTGACATAGTCATGTATTTGCTTCTCTTTTTCAAGCTATCATTGCATTAGGGTTTCTCTAAGTCATCGTTTGCATTTAATTCTTGGTTTCATGATAGATTCTCTGTTGACTTTAGAATTCTGATTATTCTCTTGACAAAGTTGAGCTTTTTAGTTTTCTGCAATTAAAGGTTTTATTCATCGATTATTTTCAACAAACCAATGGGAGATATTTTTTTCTTATTTCTTTATTGCCCACAAGGGGCAATATATATATATCAAGAAATAATTGGGATTCAGTTGAATTAGGTACTTAAGTTGAAGCACCAAGTCAGTGCGGTATTATCCGTACAACTCAAAGGTGAATAAAATTAAAATAAGCAACAGGATATCAAGAGGTGATGCAGTACGACCGTTTCAAGCGACTCCATTTAATTGAACAATGCAATCATTACATCAATTTAAATGCAGGGCTATCCTCAGCTGCATAAATAAATAGAATTTTTTAATCAGTTGAACACATTAATATAATTTTGCTCAAAATCTTTAATAGAGCAAGAAGTGAGAGAAATCCATGTTGCTACTAATGTGACTGAGATTATACTACACTTCTAAGAACTAGGAAGTTTGTTAGGGTCATAGCTTGTAAATGATTGTGGTTTACTTTTAATTTATTAGTCTTTTTTATCAAATACTAGATCTAAGCCTAGAGGACAGTGTCTGTTTAGAATGGATAGACAGAGTGCGTTGACAGTTTATAGTCGGGTATGTTCATAAATATTGTCAGGATTTTAGAAAATGTATAAGTAATTGTCTATAAAGGAGGCTGGGTAGGGGGAGGCCCTAAATTATGTTGTTAATTACCAGTTAAAGGGGCAAGACGCTAATAGAACTTATGATGTTAATACAGAGGAAATTATCACGGTGTACAATGGAAGATCGTATATAAACAATATTGTTATGTTGTAAGAAAATAAAATTTAAGACTACTAAAAGTGATGTTATAACCAGAATAGATAAACTGTGTATATATACCAATTTTCAACATTAGAAATAGAAGATTACATTGAATTAGTTTAATATTCATACCTGCACTTAATTATTTACTCATAAGGTGGTTTCTATAAAGATTGCTATGGGTATTTACTTATGGAATACAGGGGCGATAAATAATGCTATCTGTATATTAGTTATAAGCTAAGAATCAGAAAAAAATCGGAGAAATAAGTTGTGCACATATACATACACATATTTAACTATGTGCACACATGCAAATATACACAAATATTTGTACTTTATTATGAGTATGTTATAATCAACTCTTCTAGACTTAAGTAACTGGAAAGTTTATATTTGTCTTTAAGAACATTACTAACTTATAAGCGATAAGAGGTTAATAGGTAAAGATATCAAAATAAGAAAACGCAATAATAAGAAATTATAGAGAATAGTAAGAAAAAATATATATATCACTTATTATATATAATACTAGGGGGTAAATTCACATCATATACCACACTAAAATTAATTTCTCCCGTTCAGGTTCAAGTGCAGCACCTATAAACGCTAACTTCGAAAACATTCAAATGTACTGGTGACACTATGTACGCATGATACCCTTAGGTCTAATCTATTATTAACTAGAATGCTCTTGTCCCTATACTTTAAAATTACATGTCTCCATATAGCACAGCTCGCACCCGTATCAACTATCTCTAGAAGGCTGCGCTTTCCTTATAATATCCAATTTAAGGCTAAATTCGATTCCGCTTTCCTTCAGTTCCCAAATATTGCTAGATAAGGACGCACAATTAGCCTTATGCTTGAGCGTAAAAGATGAAAATTGGTTATTAATGTGTTTTTCATGTTTTATATACAAAGTTGCCAGCTACAGTTGTGATAGTACACTTATAGATTACGTTTTGGGTTAGACATCAGCCTAATAACGGACAGTGGGATTTAACCCTACAATTGCAACTAGGAGAATTACAACTATTAATATTATTGATATTCCTACCATTAATATTATCGATATTCCTACCATTAATATTAATCCTACTACTACTGTTGTATGTGTTATTTGCATATCCGGTATTATCTCGCCATCCTTCAATTGTAGTAGAAATATATGTATATATCTGAACATACCCTCCGCATATATATATACAACACACACACACACACACACACACACACACACACACACACACATATATATATATATATATATATATATATATATACGACTTAGACCGAAAACAAACATTTGATAGCCGGTACGATCTATAGATTTGAAAATAAAACTCTAAGTTGTAACATCAAGACAGCGCAATATTACAATCTCCAGTAGACCCAGCACACACTTGCAAGATGGATCTAATGCACATTATACCAGACACACACACACACCTTACAACACAAAACAAAATTACAGAATTTACTAATAGAGGATAGTTCTTACATTCTTATAAAGAAATTAATTATGGAAACCACTTTCGTCTCGCAGTACGATCACAAACTAACACGCAAACATATGCAACAAACATTTAACATGCGGCTGCTGGTATGAAAAAACAAATCTGTAAATTTTTGGCTGCGAGACACAAATGAGCACGTGACTACTACTTCATGAAGCTAAACGTCAAAATACTTCTTGTGGGAAAGTCTGCACGAATTCTAGATACTATATAAGAAACACAGACGCCAAATATAATCGATATGAGACAGCAAAGTTTAGATTCATCAGATATGAATTGAAGAGCTCTATTGTTCCAAATGAATTATAAAACTGACAAGAAAATTATATATATATATATATATATATATATTGGAATCACCAAGCTCGGACGTACTTCTTC
>NC_068986.1:52461152-52461788 GCF_001194135.2 Octopus bimaculoides | reverse complement strand
CGTTTTCCTGTCTTGTTTTCCGTCCGCCACTACCTTCCACGAAAACAATTTAATTTGTGTTCGTGGGAAGAACCATTTTAACGATGCGTACTGCCTTAATTCTTCGAAACGCCGGAGTTTTAATGGTGGCAGCTGATGAAGGGGATGTTTCTATGTGGCCTGCTTGTTTGTTGCACCTTGTTTACCATTTTTGTCCTTGTTCTTTTGCCATGTCATGTACCCAGTTATGTATCTATATGTACATGTGGATGAACGTATATACATACATGTACATATATATGCATATACTCATATATTGTTTGTATCACGACAGAACGCACGCGTTACCTCTATACAGTAAGTTTTTAACTATTTTTCAAACGCGACTCTCTCTATTTCTATCTCCCCCTCTCATTCTTCCGTCTACTGTTCTTCGCCTCTACCTGTCACTACTTCTCTCTCTCTCTATCTCTCTCTCTCTCTCTCTCTCTCTCTCTCTCTCTCTGTCTATCTCTTGTTACTCGTCTTTCGCCTCTCACCGTTACTACTACTATCTCTCTCTCTCTCTCTCTACCTCTCGTTGCTCACTTTTATTCTACTTCCTCCCCTCCTTTTCCCTCTGCTACTCTTTCTCTTCATACAGCCTTGGTCACGTGT
>NC_068986.1:52458657-52460156 GCF_001194135.2 Octopus bimaculoides | reverse complement strand
TATATATATCCCGAAAACGGTATAAGAACGTAACGGACCACGATAAAAACATACGGACAGATAGAGGATACAAAGACGGACATGGAAAACCAAGACGGAACATTCATAGCTTTCTTTCATCAGTCAAGCTTCCAATCATCACTACAGCTTGGGCCTGTTACACTTAAAACCGTTCAAAATTGGTAGGCCCCAAACATCTAAGCTAAGGACATTAAACTTTTAAAAGAAAGCAAGCGCATATGTGCGACAACACGGACAAAACAACGAGAAAACGGAGAAAATGTTACACAATTACAAATACAAACAATGAGAAAAACAACAGGTGTCTTCCGACTAATATGAACAAGTTAAACTGAGATGACGTGTAAAGTGGAAGCCTTAAGATACAAACTTAGATGACAGTCAGGAGGCAGGAAAATAAGGTGTTAAGAATGAAAGATCATGCTGGGCCGAAACACACACACACTCACACATGCTAGCTATATATCCAAGTATGTAATATATATTTACTCCACTTCGTAAGTGGTTTAGGAACTTAATGTCATTTCTGATAAATCAAGAGGTTAGTATGCATAATGGTTTCAAACTTATGGTCAATAAATTCTTAATCGTTGGCTGCCCGATATAAAATTACCGCATCTTAAATAACTTCTAACAAAGCGAAATTCACATTAGATGAAGAAATAATGCAGGTTACAAAACATTTGGAGACGTTTGTCGTGGTATGTGTGAATGAACTGAAAATAGCAATTAAAATAAATTTGATGCGTGGAAAGGCAAAACTTGCAGTGTGGAAAGGCAAAAAAATCTCATTTGCTGCGTCACATGCTCACAGTGCATTGAGAAGTATATCGGCCAAACAGGATAACATTAATGGAATGACTTTGGTAATGTGCAAGTGGTTGATCTGTCCACAGACACACGTATTCTTAACGTAGTTTTGAGGGAGATTTCAGAGTGACATAGAATGTGACAAGGTAGACGTTTTGAAATACAGGTACTGCTGCGAGCGTACATAAGCAACAATTCAAAGTTCCATCTCTCAGCAATGATCCATGTAATGAAATTCTAGACATTTGCACAAGTAGCAAATTCAAAATATCTGCTTTTTCAAAATAATAGGAGGAAATGACGATGTAAGAAATACAAAAGAAGAAATAATTTATAACAATTGTAAATCCGAGACTGAATGACAAATGGTCAAGCCCGGTACTATGAACAGCTACCTCTTCTCAGGTTACTATACAACACGTGTGAAATAGCTTAATCCACTGAAGACAACACATCAATTCCCTTCCGTAAGTTCTGTGTCATTCTGTGCGTCCAGACCCATGTTTTCTCGAAAGTTAGCAAATTTTTAAGGCCCCGGCAACAATCTCAATCTATCTATCTCACCCTCTCTCTCTCTTACTCAGTCTATCTATCTATCTATCTATCTATCTATCTATCTATCTATCTATCTATCTATCTATCTATCTATCTATCTATCTATCTATCTA
>NC_068986.1:52452692-52457238 GCF_001194135.2 Octopus bimaculoides | reverse complement strand
ATATATATATATATATATGAATATATCATATTCGTATTTATCTAAATATACAGGCATACACACGTACACACGCACACACTCACATATATATATTGTAACTCTAAAAGTGCTATAGAAGTGTAGAATTTAATATACTGAATCCATTTAATTTCGATTTTCTAACAGTACATATGTTGCATTTGAGCAGATGGTCAATATTTACCGCATTTCATTATGCGCGGAAAGACAAACACGTTCCATACCACATATAATTAGTGAACATAACTACAATGTAAATATTGCATGGATATTCTCACCGGACCTATATAAATCGAGAAATATATTGCACAGAATGTAATTTAAAAGTTGCAGCAAATTTTCTCTTGATATGTCTATTTTTGTAATCGGTGGAGAAATTAGTTTTGAAAAATAATAAAAAACCCAGTTTTTATAAAAACTGAAGAGAACTTATCGTATATAAGCGCTGTTTAATTGTTCGATCCTGCCAAAATATCAGCCAAATAACGATAGTTGTAACTTAAGGGCTTTATACGCTTGATCTTGAGCTTACTTGGGGTTAAATAACGATAACCACAAAATACAGGTGCAATATTATTTTTGAGGATCATTAATGCTATCCTAGGAAGAATTTGAGTATTCCAACATCAAATGACCTTATCATGAAATATTTTCTGGATTTAGTAATGAGTTGCATAGAATAAAAATGAAAATACAGGGTAAACCAATTTCGATTCGGCTTCCCACTTGGAAAACGCCTGACGCTGATGTTCAATGTCTTCTCGTGGTAATCTGAAGTTGCTGACTTATTAATTTTATTCTAATATACTGGGAACCATGTCAAGCGCTATAGTGTAAGGGTTAAAATTATACGTATGAAATAACGTTTTAAATTGAACAAGTAGTTCCAGATTCTTATTCCTATAAATATATCTCGAAAACATTTTAACAAAACTAGGAGCAACTTTTCAAAATTTATGTTCCCTGATGAATACACACATTGGAAACATATATGTATATATATATAAACCATAAAGATATTCGTCCTCAACCGTTTGGATTGCTGCTCCCAACTGTGGTCACCAAACAGTGTAAAATTAACGCGGGAACTTGTGGCAATCCAACGAAGCTACATAAAGATCGTCTCAATACGACATGCCAGTTACTGAGAGTGAAAATGATAAGACTCTATCCCCTAGAATGAAGGCGGAAAGATATACAGTAATACATATCTGGAAAAATCTTAGAACGTGTACCAAACTTTGGCATTGTCAATTAGACAAACAGCAGAAAGGGGCGCCACTGCATAGTGCTCTTTAGTATCCTCCCAAAAAGCCTGATATACCTACAGTCTGGTATTTAGAAAGACTGTTTCACTCACAAAAACATCTCCAACCTTACTTTCTCTCTTACTAGCTGGTTGGTGATGATTACTCTATTTTAAAAACATTTTCAATTCTTTTGGTTATGGTGAAGAAAATAAAGTGAAACAATAAAATGAACACAAATAATCTTTTGAAAATGAAAGCAAGGCTTAGACTCACAGAACCTCCGAAGCAATAAACAAGAACAACATACGCAACAATAACAATGGTTTCAAATTTTTCCACAAGTGCAGCAATTTTGGTGGCGGAGATGAGTCGATTATGTCAACTCCAGTGCTGAACTGGTTCTTATTTTATCGACTCCGACAGGATGAAAGGCAAAATCGATTTCAGCAGAATTTGTTCTCGGAACGTAGAGACGGACGAAACGCCGTAATGCATTTTGGTCGGCGTGCTAACGTTTCTGCCATTTCGTCCCCTTATATACAACAATAATGATTTCAAATTTTTGCCAGAAGGGCAGCTTGTGGGAGGGTTTGAAGTTGATTATATCGACTCCGTGCGTAACTGATACTTATTTAATCGACCCCGAAAAGAATTTGAACTCAGAACGTAGCGGCAGATGAAATACCGCTAAGCATTTCGTCAGGCGTGCTAACATTTCTGTCAGTTGGCCGCCTTATAAACAACAACAATATTCCTTTCTACTATAGGCACACAACCTGAAATTAGGTGGGAAGGGGCCAATCGATTAGGTCGACTCCAGTGCACAATTGGTACATAATTTATAGACCCCGAAAGGATGAAAGGCAAAGTCGATATCGGTGGAATTTGAACTCAGAAAGTAAAGACGGACGAAATACCGCTAAGCATTTAGCCCAGCGTGCTAACGATTCTTTCATTTTACCGCCTTATAAACAACAGTAATAATGGCAGCAATTACTATGTATACTAATGTGTACTGTATCCTACAAATAATCTATAACGTAATATAAAAGTAAATTGCAGGCAGAAAAACTTTCGATACGGCCCATATAATAAAAGGCCAGTCTAGATAAATAAGTACATTTAATTTGAATCCTCCCACGCGTATGATTTTTCGAATGCTGATAAGTTAATTATATTTCATACAGTAAAGTCGAGGAGATCAACTAGACTAGGTTCCATTACGAAGCAGAAAGTGGCTAGTCACTGACAAAACCACTATATATCATAGAAGCTTCTAAGCTTGTTTATCAAAGTATAAATGGATATAATCGTAATCATATTATATGTTCCGTTTAGATATCTTGGTGGTAGTTATTACAGTAAAAGTTACTTTCATGCATTATTTGATATTTAGATATTTATCAGTTAGTCTCTTCCATTATTTTCCAGCATTCTTGCATCCTAACTTATTGTGTCACCATCCACCTGGAATATGTCCAGCTCATATTCTGCCAAATTTGATCGATATATTGACTCAGTTAATTTAACCTTCCTAAGAATCCTAGACTGTATATTCCCTTTTTTTCTCTGCATGATATTTCAACTAGAATGCAACTTTGGTTGCTCATCTAGTTTCCCGCATACTTATTCAGAGTTTTTGTCTTTTTTTATTATAATTATATTTGTCTATTTTGTTCCACATTTACTCAAAAATTACTAAACTTGTACGTTTAGTTTTCCTTTTCAAATTTTTGTCGTGTTTTGTCATTGCTTTTTGCTTTTTAGCTCACTGCTTCTTTCCATCACTCAGAATCAGTATCTAAATTCTTAAAATGTTAACATATACAAAACCAATATGAATGTAAAGATGCTTACACTAGATTCTCAAAAGAAATAAATATGAAGAAAAAATGTAGGAAAATAGCTAAAATATAGGATGAGAAACACAGAATGGAAGAGAGAGAGAGAGAGAGAGAGAGAGAGAGAGAGAGAGAGAGAGAGAGAGAGAGAGGGGGGAGGGAGAGAGTGCGAGAGAGAGAGGGAGTAATAAGGGTAATATAATATATATATACACAGGGGTGGGACAAAATAATGAAGAGACTTTCGAATTTCAGACAAATTTATTCTAATATGGGGTAGGACCGCTTTGGCAGTAATTACACCTTAAATTCTACGAGGAATTTTTGTCCATTTTTCAGCTAAGACAGTCTCCAGTTCTTGTAGTGATGGTAGTGGAGGATATCAACCCCATACTTGTTTTTCTCAAATGCACCATAAATGTTCAATAATTTTGAGATCTGGGAACTGTGGTGGCCAGATAAGATGCTCAACTTCACTAGTTAGTATGTTCCTCGTGCCATTCAGTAACAACTTTAGCTGTGTGAATTGGTGCATTCTCATCCTGAAAGATTGCGTTTCCCTCCGGAGGCAGTTCCGCAATCATAGGATGAATTTGATGAGATGAAGTGTTTAAATAGTCTCGACTATTAATGGGAAGGGAAACCATTGGACCGGCAGATTTCCAAGATATGGCACCCCCAGATCATCACAGATACTCCTCCATGTTTAACAGTTGGAAGAAGGCAGTTCTTTTGGTTGTCACCACACATATACTCGGCCGATGGTCGGAAATAACGTAAAGGATGACTCGTCCGAGAAAATAACATTCTTCTACTGCTCTAGAGACCAATTCTGTAGGTTTTTACTCCACTCTAAAGGCTTTGTAACGTTTCTTTTTGAAAGTAGTGGTTTTCTGATTGCAGCCCTCCCGTGACATCCGGCTTTGTGCAGCTCCCGGCGAACAGATTTTGAGGAAACTGGGTTCTCGAGGTGGTCATTAAGCTCTGCACTAATTTTAAGAGCTTATACTTTTGTGATCCTTTCTAACAATTCACGTAAAAATCCGACAGTCCCTATCTCAAAGTTTTGGTTTTCCTCCGGAGTTTTGTTTCGACAAGGACGTTTTTCCGTCTTTCTCAAAGGCTGTCATTACTTTCGAGACCGTAATTCTTGATACACCAAACATTTCGGCTGCTTTCGTTACGCTAGCGCCTGCCATACGAGCACCAACAATTTGGCCTCTTAGAAAGTCCGATAGATCTGTCAGTTTAATGAAATTTAATTATCTTTTTCTGATGATATCTGAAAAGAAAGAGCAATTTTAGCAAAACATATTAAGCAACACTAATGATAAATAAAAAAAACATAAGAATAAACAAGCTTTTTGCGATTTTATAGATATTTCAAAATTATGATGTTACGATGCTAGGTGTTTCCATTATTTTGTTCAACCTCTG
>NC_068986.1:52448160-52450905 GCF_001194135.2 Octopus bimaculoides | reverse complement strand
ATATATATATATATATATATATATACGGGGTGGAGGTGCGTTTCGTATGTACACACACACTCACACACATATATATATGTATATTATAGTAACGATAGTCGTAGTGATAGCAACGGCTGTCACCGGTAATTAACAAAATCACTATAACAATAAACAAACGACACTGCTTCGTTCCCTCACTCTTTTTATTTCCATTATCATACATCATTTATGTCGCTGCTGGAAACAACACTGCCATGCCTACCAGTAGTCACTTTGAGTTGCTTCTTTCGGCGTTACGGATTTTTCTCACTAATGGTATAACGGTTTTAATACTTTAATAGAAATGGCGAGAACGTAGTTGATTCTGAATAAGAATAATATTGCTGACAAAAAAAAAAAAAAATTGAAAATATCTTAGCTGAGAGTTCTTTCTGCACAATAATTACAAATATCATACGGCTTCAGAGAATTATAAAAGTCAGTCAAGCATCCACTGTTGCATGTGATATCAGAAATTGCAGTCAAATTTCTCTTCGTATGACATATATTCTCAATGTTAGATGTGATTTTCCTTAATCATAAAACTTCGATGAAGTTAAACAAATATACCACAATGAACTAATGGGTGGGCTTATTTGAGATCACTCGAACTATTTGAAATCACTGGCACATTTCCCTCAATGAACATAACAACTAGAAGGGACATTCATGACAGAAAATACTTTTGATCACCTATCACTTCAAAATTGGTTTGAAATTAGTACAAGGCCACAAAGTTCGGGGAAGGATGTAAGTCGACTACGTATACACCAGCGTTTCACTGGTACTTATTTTATCGCCCCCACCCCCCCACCAGAGTATGAAAGGCAAAGTAGACCTCGACACAATTTGAACTCAGAACGTGAAGACGGACGAAATGCCGCTAAGCATTTTCTCGGCGTGCTACCGATTCTACCAGTTCAATATTGGTTTCAAATTTTGGCATAAAGCCAGCAATTTCGAGAGAGGGAAGGGGTGAGTCGATTATATCGACCCCACTGCTAGACTTATACTAATGTTATCGGACCCGAAAGGTTGAAAGGTAAAATCGGCCATGGTGGAATTTTAACGTATAACGTAAAGACGGACGAGATGCCAATGAGCATTTTGCGCACCACCTTATATCAGTTCAATATTAAAATTCCTTAATATTAAACACCTACAGAAACAACACAAAGAATGTCGACATAACGAGCGTAACGGGCGTAAGATTTATAGAGAATTGCAAAAATAACAGTGCTGTTCCTGAGTTTGGATAACTTTGTAACCTGTGAAGAAATATAGTATCTGTCCTATGAATTATAGATTTCTTAGAGAACCCCTTCTCCATCTAACGATATCTATCTATCTATCTATCTATCTATCTATCTATCTATCTATCTATATATATATATATATATATCTGTCTATCTATCTATCTATCTATCTATCTATCTATCTATCTATCTATCTATCTATCTATCTATCTATCTCTCTATCTATCTATCTGTCTGTCTGTCTGTCTATCTATAAGTATTTTATAATTATATACATAATTATAACAAGGGCTTTGCTTGTGCTTCACCACGCACTGAAAAATAGACGTCAAAAACACTATTACCACCATAAATTCTCCGAGAAAAGTTTTAATTAATTTTCTTTCTTCTGCTAGCCTATTATGTAGTGTGTTTTTGTCGGACATTCTATGGTGGTAATTGCGTTTTTTTGACGTCTATTTTTCAGTGCGCGGTGAGGTACAAGCCAAGCCCTTGTTATAATTATGTGTATAATTATAAAATATTTATTTCCGCGTTGACCACCGGGTAAAAATTATTAATGATTTTTACACTTTATCATCTATCTATGTGTTGTTTCTGTAGGTGTTTAATATTAAGTAATTTTAATATTGAACTGATATCTATCTGTCTATCTATCTATCTATCTATCTATCTATCTATCTGTCTATCTATCTATCTATCTATCTATCTATCTATCTGTTTCTCCTTCACTGTGTCTCTGTTTCTCTCACAAGAGACACATCATTTGTGAGATCTCTCAAGAGTGTTATTGGTAATATGGAATCCAATACAATCTGTTAGATGGTGGATTCAGCGGCGACTAAAACCAGTACCCTCACTGAGGCTTTCCAGGTGGTGAGGATGGTTGCTAGAAACCCAGCAGTAATACCACCCCACCCCAAAAAAACGGATGGACATATTCTACGTTCAACAACCATCATGCAATAGTACGGGTCCTCAGAAATTTTGGGTTGGTGTCCTGCGTGCTAGAAGACCACTGGGTGTTCTCAGCCCTTGGGTCACTCTGTCGTTATAGCGAAGTGATGACTAAGTATAGAGCGATAATAGGAACGAGATAACCTAGGAACATATGATTATATTATGAACTTCATTAGCTTACAACTGTTTCTGATATATAATACAGCGAACACATAGCTGAGTGCCTGAATAACACCCTTTAGTTTAATCGGGGCTTTGAATATGAAGTGCAGTTTATTGACCTGTAGGGACAGTGTATTTCGGTATGGATTAGATGCATTAGGGAAAATATATTATTCATATGTACGCACGCAGTCTGAGTACTCACAAATACCGAAAGACAAACATCCATACGCATACGCACGCGCGCACGCACACACACACACACACACACACACACACACAAGCACACACAAGCACACACACACACACACACACACGCACACACACACACACACACACACACACA
>NC_068986.1:52446543-52447931 GCF_001194135.2 Octopus bimaculoides | reverse complement strand
ATATATATATATATATATACATGATTATCAGAGGGCTCGCCTCAAAAATGATTTACAAAGTTGTAAGCAACCAGAGATCACGTGAAATCAGAATGAAGCTTATAAAATTCTCCATTAAATTTTCAATTTACAATCTATAATATATCTCATAACTTTTTCTTCAAATAACAACACAAAGTTAATGCACATTTTTCATCTTTATATAATGCAATGGGTTGATTGAGTTGCGTGGCGAAGTGTTTCAATAAAAATTGATCAGTGTCACACTTTCTGACATATCGTAGTATTTATCTTTTTCCTTGAAGAACCTACAAAGAGATACACTATTGATGTTCTCTATAGATGATATGAAATCGAACTTAAGTGGGTGCCTTTGTCCAGTCGATAAGCTCGCTAGAAATAGCAGTCAAATTTGTCAATAATGTCTAAAATGACATTAGATATCATTATTAGGAAAATATAAGGCAGTGAACCGGCAGAATCGTTAGCTTACTGGGCAAAATGCTTAGCGCTATTTCGTCCATCACTAGTTCAAAATGAGCTGAGGTCGTCTTCGGCTTTTCTTCTTTCGGGGCTGATAAATTAGGTACCAGTAAAACACTGAGATCGATGTAATCAGGTAGTCCTCTCCCCCAAAATTTTAGGCCTTGTGCCTATAGCGGAAAGGATTATTAGGAAAATATATGGACAGTGATTTGGTAGGAAAGTTACTTCACCGTATAAAATGCATATCGGCATTTCGTTCGTGTTTGCGTTCCGAGTTAAAAGTCTGCCGTGGTCAACGTTGCCTTTTCGGGGCTGATAAAATAAATAGCAGCCGAGCACTGGAGTTGCTGTAATGGACTACACACCTCTCCCGAGTTTTCAGGTTTTGTGCCTAGAAAGAATTACTAGCAAAAAGTAACGTGTGTAGAGGGAGAGAGAGAGAGGGGGGGTTTCGAGCTAAATTTGGCAATTTTCAGAACTGGAACATAACACATCATCATAACCTATCCATAAATAAAATGAATCCTGCTGCCTTCCAGCAGCGATCCTTTCTATCCAGGGATTGGCTAGTGTCCAACAGCTTTACATACACGACTGAATTGTACCTATGGCACTTTTCAAAACTAAACAGATGAATTCCGGCGCGCGGATGCAGTGTTGTGTCGTATAGCCTTTATAATGTTCACAAAACACTGAGCAACAATCATGATATCGGTATTTCGCTGCGAATAATCATAGTATAGATAACACATTTCCAATATTCAAATGGCTACATGTTTCCCATACTAACTTACTTTTTCTCGGCTACAACTAATCTTTATGCTTTATCTTTATGCTTAAAGAGGAACACAAAACACTATCAAATTTAGCCCAAACATCTATATATATATATATATATATAT
>NC_068986.1:52445315-52446466 GCF_001194135.2 Octopus bimaculoides | reverse complement strand
CTTATTGTGCTTTAAAATTTAACACACTCACTAGTAAAATTTCCACTTATTTTTCTTTTTATTTTCCTAAAATTTTCGTTGCCTCTTGCAACCTTATGAATAGTCTTGACAAATTTCAGTGTCAGAATAAAATGAAAAAAGAAAGAAACATGGAAAATGGTTCCCGAAGGCCTCAAAGGTGCCCTACGCATGAGCCCCTGCGAATGCCGCCCGAAGGGCGATTTGAAGGCTAGAATATATATACATATATATATGTGTGTGTATGTGTGTGTGTGTGTGTGTGTGTGTATGTGTGTGTGTATGTGCATGTATATATATGTATATGTATATATATATATATGTGTGTGTGTGCGTGTGCGCGCGCGTGTGTGTATGTATGTATATACGTTTCAATATATCGCAATAAGAATGAAACTAATGGGCTGTTTGCTTGTTACTACATGTTTCCGCTCAAAGGTTTATGGAAAAAAAAGAGTACGTGATGTCATTTGACATTGAAAAATTTGCGAAACCATAGTAAGATCATCTAAGATTACGATTTCATAAGGTACCACTTCTTCAGGTTATAACAGCGTTGAATACCTTCTGGAAAGAAGCGAAAGCACCCGTTCATTCATTTCGTTGTTATTACAATAATCATAATGCGTCTAATGTAATTTGTTAATTTGGGATTCATGCTTGGATTTACAGGATACTACCCTTTCATCATTCTATTGACCACTGACTTGAATGGCCCGTTTGCCTGGAATTTTCAGAATATACTTTCTAGCCAAAATACACAGAGGGCTTCACTGTTGGATTGCCTTGATCTAATTTCCTCATCTCAATATTCACTACAAACATCTCCGCCACACACACACACACACATAAGCTTAATTGTAGAGAGCACTCAGCCGTAGCTTGAGAGGTACAGAGTTTAATTTTCTGTAGGGGCTTGCTGCCCACTTTTTCCCGTTTTCTAAAGGGTTTTTATCCGATCTTCTAAGTTGTCTTCACACCTACCCTCCGTTCGAGAATTGTTTTATTTTCTGTACAATACCGATTCACTATGCGCTTATGAGTTTGTTTACAAAATGTTCTCATATACATACATAGAAAGATACACAAACACACACACACATATATATATTACACATATATGTATGTATATA
>NC_068986.1:52443102-52445025 GCF_001194135.2 Octopus bimaculoides | reverse complement strand
ACATACATATATATGTGTGTGTATGTATGTATGTATATATGTACAAGGGATGGACGTGAAGAGTTCCTGGTTTTAAGGGTGTCGTGAAAGGCCTGGTTGAAGTTCCAAACTTTCGAGTTCTTTTTCAGGACTTACAAAAACTGAAGGACTGCTGCATTAAGTGTGTGAATCTCTGAGAGGGGAGTATGTTGAAATAACTGATTCTCCTTTACTGTCTTTTACCCAAAGCAAATCCTCGTATGTATGCATGCAGGTATGTAAGTATCGTTACGTGAGGTGTATTTTTAAAAAATAAATATACCGGGAAGTAGAGCCGCGAGGCGAGCTAAGAGAAATGTTAGAATGTCAGAAAAATGATTAGCGACATTTCTTCTGCCACTTTATATATTTTGAGTTTATATGCCGCTGCAGAGGGTTCACTTTGCCTTTCATCATAAATACATGACAGTTATGCATTGAGAACCATGTAAATGAAATTCCTATCCCCTCACCATTGCTGTCCTTGCGCTAAACTGAGAAATATTTATTAGGAAATGGTGCAACGTGCTAAACACTTCGTAAATATTAGTTATTGAGTTCAAAGTGAAGTAGATTCGATATTGATTTCGATCGTTGTATTGCCTTATCAATATATTAACTACCAACATAATATGCTATCTCTTGTCAATAAACTATAGTATAATAATATATTACTAACATGCGGCCGGCGATGGTTATATGAATATATGTTAATGATCAGTCACGGCGAATCTATACCTTATACACAATTCAGAACGCTATGCGTTTGGATCGGTCTACATACACTTTTGTACCACGGTCACAGTTCATGCGAATCAAAGCATCAAGTTGGTTTATATTTATTATATTTCTGTCACCAACTTTTCTCTTTCTTTCTATCTCACCACTATATATTTATATTTATGTGTATATACATACATTTCTTACTGCATACTTACATACACACACGCACACACTAGCGTATATAGCCTTACAGAGAGCGCTCCAGCACAACTCCAATTAAATGAGTTAAATAAGAGTAAAGGAGTATAGGCATAGATCCTTACATCTTTCAGAACGAGAGAACAAGAAAACACAATGGCCCTTTGGTGAACATGTGTCCTCAGCCGATTGGACTTCGAAGCAATCCAGCGAAGCTACATAAACAAGATCTGTGACAGCGATAGAAGTAGTATTAACGCCGAGAGGTAATATTTATCCCCACTTAGACGTGGATGTTCTGGAAGAACAAACTATATTGCGCTTGATACCATGAAAGGAATTTTTATATTGCTTTTCGGTCCAAAATGCTTTCTTCTTTATATAGCGAATAGCCAGTGAATTTGTATTAATACTTCTACTGTCGCTACTATATATATATATATATATATATATATATATATTACAAACTCACTGGCTAATCACGATACCAGCGTCTGTTATGGTACTGTTATTCTATACAACGCTGGCAGAGTGATAATTCTCTGCTATCTCTACCGGTCAAGCGTCCATCAATGATAAGACCGAGGAGGATCGAAAGCGCATGTCCTGGAGGTCTTGACGCGGAAGGTGGCGGGTATTTATATCCCCGCTAGCGATATAATCAAGAATGAATTTTAAACCAAAAGTCAATATGAGAGTTTCTCTCATGGTATCTACCGTAGTAGAATTTTTTGTAGCAGTTTGTTCTAAGTTTAAGTGGTGTTAAAGAAGATCGTCTCAATGCGACGTGTCTGCTACGGAGGAAAGCTGTGGGATGTACATAGGCTGGATATCCTCCTAACAAGAGTTCCGTATAAACGTAACTCGCCGCAGGAAACGAAGATGAGGCAGCAATATCAAACTTCCTCATTCAAAATGTCATATAGCAGAGGGAAAGTACAGTTGTGAGAGTAGAATATATATATATATATATATATATATATA
>NC_068986.1:52439620-52442949 GCF_001194135.2 Octopus bimaculoides | reverse complement strand
TGTGTGTGTGTGTGTGTGTGTGTGTGTGTGTGTGTGTGTGTGTGTGTAATCTACCGGTGGTCTGCTCTTGGGCTAATCCTGTGAATGTGAAACTTTTTCAGTACTCTCTATTATACGACTGAGAAGGGATTGTACTCTCCTTTGCCGCAAATGAGTAAGTTACTGCTCCTTTAGTCACCATGAGGAGACCTGGTGGGATTTGAATTCAGAATGTAGAGAGCCAACAACACTGTTACCTTCCCACCCGCATAGCAGCATGAAATGAAATATTTTGCTTAAGAACTCAATGCGCCGCGCCGTCGGCCAATCAAACCGACGATGAAGCTATTTTGAGTGCCAAACCCTAACCTCTAGGTCACGCGTATACATACACACGTATACATACACACACACACACACACACACATATATATATATATATATATATATAAAGACACACACGCACATACATGCATACATACATACACACATATATAATATATATATGTGAGTCTGTGTGTGTGTGTGTGTGTGTGTGTGTACGTATAGGTAGAAAGAGAGTAACGTTCCGTTATTGGCAGGACCAACAATATATATAATGCATATAAATGTGTATCATATTACACACACAAACATATATATATGTATGTATGCGACAGATCTCTGACGTGTAATATAGGTAATATAGGGAGTTGAAACTTTGAAATACATATACCATTAACTACTAGCTAACTTACACATTTATAGTATATCAATACTTGCTTAAACACTTTCGAAATATTCAGTCAATTATAGAAGGCATTTGACCGTTTACCGGGCGTCTATGTTGGATAGAAAGAAGGAAATATCTACATATCAGGTCTAGCAACAACGCTTGCAATAGAATGGACTCGTCGGAGGATCGAAATGTCTAGGAGGTAGTGTTAGAACAAGCAATTTATTACAGCTACATCTCAAACAGTTACCGATTGAAGCCTGACACAAATATCGTCGATATTTTTGTTATTGAATACTTAATGAAGATGAATGTAACTTGAATATATAAGCAGGGTATAACTCAGTTGGAAAATGATAAAGACCAACTGAAAAACTCCTTGAGAATAAATTTTTTGTAATTAAATGAAAGATTTTGACAAAATGATAAAGAATTTAATGAAAATAGATATATTTTTACAAAACCGATAGAGTTTCACAAACACGTACATACATGAAAACGCGCACATGTATATACTTACATATGTGTTTGTGTATGTATGTATGTGTGCACGTGCGCGTGTCTTTGTGCCTGTGTGTGTGCGTGTGCGTGTGCGTGTGTCTGTGTAAGGCGTGCTAAAACAAATCGCAACTCTTAATCATACACTCACAAAACATACATGCTATACACACTATTCATATATAAAGACCTTATATGAGTTATATAAGAACACAGTGTCACTCACAATAACATACGAGTAAAAATACATACACTGCAATAATGACATGCATACGTGCATACATACACACACCTGCAGTTCTCTTAGAACCAGCGCAATACTCATAATTCTCATTTAAATTCAGCCCTACACAGCTAACATGCAGTTGCACAAATACCAAACTTTAACAAGCACCACACACATATTATCGAGCAGTTTCTGTTGTCACTTTTGCAGATGTGTGTGTGTGTGTGTGTGTGTGTGTGTGTGTGTGTACATGTTAATAAGTGATGTGGGTTCGAGTCCCAGTGGTACAGTTTGATGTCATATAGTTTCGTGTCATATAGTGTGTTGACAGACATTCAAGTAACTGTGCTATCTAAGCAGAAGGTACGCAAAATAGTTCTAGATGTCATTATAATCTAGAGGGGATAAACTAGTGAGGTAAAATTTAAGACTATAAGTCAATCGGCATATTTTAAAGATTATACATTTAAGAGACAATGTTGTCTTTAGAATCAAATTGTGCAACAAATGGTCCTGTTCTCAGATTATTAGATCTGAGCTCATTTGGAAGGAAAAAGTGGGATCAGTGGATAGAAATGTAGCGAACATATATATATATATAAAGTCTCTTAGCAATTCAAAAAAATTATTACAAAAGCAAATAAATAGATAAATCTGTGAAAATATTACAAAATGAGGAGTACATACTGAAATACGTTTTTCCTCATTTAATGCACCTCTATATGGGCACCATTGGTTGCACGAAGCACATGAAGACGGTAATCAATCTCTTGCCATGTTCACTGTAGCATAGCTTTATCACTGGTGGCAATGGCATCAGTGAGCCTTTACTTCAGGTTGTTGATTTTCCGTATCTTTGTTCGACGCATAATGTCTCTTACATAAACCCATAGAAAAAAGTCCAAGGGAGTTATATCCGGGCAATGAGGTAGCCAGGGAATTGGGCCATCCATTCCAGTCCACCGGTCTGGAAATGTTTGATTTTGGAAGCCACGAACACACAGTCCCAAATGTAGAGGTGCAGCATCCTGCTGGAAAACGATAGTTGGTTGAAGGTCTTCCAGTTGTTGGTGCCACATATTCATTTAAGAGATGAAAGTAAACATTTGCAGAAATTGATCACTCTGCGAAGAAAAATGGACAAATGATTCGATTGCATATAATTCCACACCAGACATTCCCCTATCTTGGTGAAGTTCCCTACTCATATGGGGTGTTCTGATTCCCAGGTCTCACATTATATATATTCAGTTTCACTGAAACATGAGAGGTTGACTTATCACTAGTACAAACTCGGACGAGGAACGCTGCATCCTCAGAAATTCGTTCCAGCATGTTAACTGCAAACTCGTTTCGTTTCGGTTTATCATTTGGTTCGAGTGCTTTAAGCAAGTTCTTGTGTAGGTATTTATGCACTGTTAAACATGATAGGTGTAACTATCTGGCAGCAATACGTATGGACTTTGTAGGAGAACTAGCAAAGGATTGTCTTATACGATCGATGTTTTCCTCAGATAATTTTGGTCGCCCTATCCGCCCTGATTCCATAGATTCCTTGTGTCATGCACGAATTGACAGACATGACAGTGGATGCTTTCTATACTTAATGCTATTGTTTCGCAGGGTCTGCGTATCCAATCTTGTTTCAACAAAGCACGATACACATCATGCCCGCTCTTGAGGGGTAGTCACTTTTTTAGGGTTTCATTTACGGAACAGTTTTCCTTTAAGAAAATACTTAAAACACACAAATACAATGTAGTTAAAAACATTGATTACTGAGTACATAGAATAAATCTGATAAGCATATACCACCAATTACCTTTGTAATAAATTTCTGTAAATTTCTGTAATAAATTGTAAAGAGACTTTATGGACACCATGTATAGGTGTGTATGTATGAGTGTGCGT
>NC_068986.1:52434876-52437449 GCF_001194135.2 Octopus bimaculoides | reverse complement strand
CTGCATCTCACATAAGAACGAGATACTGCAGCAGCCTCGGTTTCAGAGGACCTCAGCTCTTCAATGCCCTGCCAAAACATTTGAGAGACATGCAAGACATGGATGCGGAGGTCTTCAAGACAAAACTTGACGCTTTCCTCTCCACGATACCAGACGAACCAATGGCTCGTAATGAGACGCAGTTTAGGGCAGCTGTGTCAAATTCTCTTATACACCAGATGTGCCATCAAAACTGTTGATTGGACCATGTCAGGTGGGGGAGAAGAGCCATGCAAGGAACGTGAAAATCACGGTGGTGCACCAGCATGACCGCAGCCACTTGGCTGAAACACATAAATAAATAAATATAAATAAATACATGTATATAAACACACACATAAATACATACATTTATACATATATATATATATACATATATATACATATATACATATATATATATATGTATATACAATCATATATATATATATATATATATATATATATATATATATATATATATATATATATATATACACACACTTTCATCCTTTCGGGGTCGATAAAATAAGTACCAGTTGGACACTGGAGTCTATGTAATCGATTTACCCCCTCCTTCGAATATGCTAGCCTTGTGGCAAAATTTGAAACCTACATTTGTATTTATCTTACGCTTTCTAATACACGCTACCTTGTACATAAATATTTATAATCTAATCACGTTGGTGATAAAGGATAAATATGCAAACTAATCTAAGCATTTCATACAACTCTTAGTTTTTGATTTATTGAAATAGCTAGTTGATATAAATTCTCTTCGTAGGCAGGGGACTGAGGTGTAATTATAATTTGATAAATGCTCAATGAACCGTGAAATATTCAGGACAATCCTCTTAATCTTTTCGAGATTAACAAAACATATTCACATCAATTTAAATTTACATTGCGAAAAAATAAACTGTAGCTAGCTACTTTAACATTTATCTATTTTATGAATGCCCTCTCTGTTGCGCCTATATATGTATGTATGTAGGTGTATATAAGACTATTTGCGAGCGTAAATATTAGTAAATATTTTGAATAACAACTGTAAGAAGGAAAACAAGTATTTCTGTATATGAGATATGTAACGGAATAAATATAAGCTTTCTTATGCATGGGTAAATGGGCAAAGATGCATTTTCCATGTACAGGTAAAGAATAATTATTTTAATCATCTTATCTATATGTGTACCAACAAGCATACATATGATTAAAGTAATATATTTATTCACCGATATATGCCTACTTGCTTCCTTACATTCCTGTCTATATACTATCTGTCTATCACTTTATATATGTACCTATCGAACTATGTATTTATCAATCGTAATAACTCTTTGCACACAGACACACACACACACACACACACACACACACACACAGACACACACACACACACACACACACACAAATAACTTACTAATGTATATTAATTCTCGCCACCCCCTACTATACCATCGCTCTCTCTATATATATATTTGCGCGTGCATGTGTATATACGCGAAGAAAATATGAAATATTTTAATCAGTTAATCATTTAAATGTTATGCATGTTTATATGCTTATGTGCATATTTACGTACTAAGGCACACGGAGATCAGTACAGATAAATGTGTGATTATGTGCTTTCGTTTTTGAACATCCAAACAACCGCACAAAGAATCACGCATCCTAGTATACACATATAAAAGACTATAAAAATGTAATTGTATATGTATACAAATATCTAAATACATGTTTGTATGCATACACACACACGCACACACATACTCACACATTCATGCACACGTACATACGAAATTTATTTCCCTAACTCTGATATTTATGTGTAACCTCTCTCTATCACATCTATCTCTTCTCTCTCCTCTCCATCATCTATCTATCTATCTCTATGTCTGTCTGTCTGTCTGTCTGTCTGTCTATCTGTCTATGTATGTATGTTTGTATGTATGTAGGTATGTATGTATGTATCTATCTATCTATCTATCTATGTATCTATCTGTCTATCTATTTATGGACGTGTGTGCGTTCACAGATGTAAATATAAATGAATAAGCGTATAATTGTACTTACATATTCAGATTTATGCAAAAATGCTTCTACGTAACTAATTCTCTTTCCATCGCTCGTTCTTTCTATACATCCACACACTTCTCTAAACAAATATATATTTATATATTATTTATGTACAAATACATTGACGTATTAATACATTTATAAGAATGTATATACAATTTATCCTATATATACATGTGTCTGTGTGTGTGAGAAGCACTTCAGTGTATCATCTAATGACCTTAACTCGAGTTCTGATTAAGTGGATTTTGATTCGTAATATCTGTCTCTGTATTCTCTGTTTTGAACAAATATTGGATTTAATAATTGAAAAGAATACAGATGGAAATCTGTATCGAATATAGAAGAAATAATAGTGAAAGCATTAACCAAACTAAGAAGTCCTTAATATTTCGCAACAAACTACAAATTAAGGAAATTATTCCAATACGCCTGTACGCGCACATACACATGTATATATATATATATATATATAT
>NC_068986.1:52431630-52432484 GCF_001194135.2 Octopus bimaculoides | reverse complement strand
ATATATATATCATACTATAATATCGCACTATCGTGGTAGGTGTTGTTCGAGTTCCTTTCGTCACTCGCTTAACTCAGATTTTACTTCGTTACTCTTTCATATTCTAATGGCGTACTTGCAGTCATGTCCATTAAAACCAATGTTACGTAGATGATCGTACTAACATTCATTATTGCCATGTTCCAACCGAGTAGCATCAACATGCAAACTAGACATCACGCTATTTCTAAGAATAGAAACCTTAGAAGCATCTGCTGATATAGAAAAACCAATTTCGTCTGTTACCAACTTCAAGAACTACACATACAAACGGCCTTGCATCTCTTTCTGCCTTTAGACGTGAGGACTATTTTCCCGCCTTGACTATCTTCCATCCATCGCCTACGTCGTGTCAAACTTCTAGCTCTTCGCACTAACCATAGCGCAAAGTGCTTCATTGACACCAGAACGTCGACTGTTTAGAATTATTTGGACCCTAGAACTATAAAGAAAATGAAATATACTCATCGTACGGAGCTATCTCTGTATACAAAAACAAAAAAGCACCCTATTCTAGGACACTTAACAATACCGTTACAATTACAGTGGTTAGCATGTTATTCCACCTACATACGCAACACATAGACTAGACTAATTCAAATTGACATTAATAATTACTGCAGTTAATTCTGTTTCTAAATGCTAACTAATAATAATCAATTCGCTGGTTATTATATTACTTGTTAAAAGAAATGCCTCCTTATACATACATCATACATAAATTAATACATACATGCATACATACATACATACATATACATACATACATATACATACATACACGCACGCACACACACACACACACACCCACACAC
>NC_068986.1:52427185-52431620 GCF_001194135.2 Octopus bimaculoides | reverse complement strand
GCACACACACACACACACACCCACACACACACACACACCCACACACACACACACACACATATATATGTGTTCTTTTCTCAATTTTATCTCTGAGAAAAAATCAAATATTATAACTGTATCAAGGAATTTCCAAAATACTATATATATATATATATATCTTTTAAATGTGTTTATAGTAACGTGTTGATATATGCAAATACAGCTCTTATTTCATTATGCCGGCTACCGTCTAATGATGCTGACTAGTCAACCAGGTTTTCAAATTATACCGATATAATGTAGGATAATTATAATAATAATAACAATAATCCCAGGATATAATTTATAAACATTTAATGTATCACTACGCGTGTTTTCACAAGTCACATGACTTTTAAGATCGCAGTTTGTATTCGTCGGATGATTACAGTGTAGTCCGTAGTATCTGTGGGCATCCGGTTGATCAAACGAGTTATGTGGCCATATCCGTGCGGATTTGGTGGGGCTGAGTAGAAGGTGATGAAAATAGAGGAAGGAATGGTAGTTATATGGGGAAGAAGGTGTGTGTGGTGGTACTGGATTTATTTCACTATTCATTCAGCAGATGTTAAGGATGGGTAGTACACTCTTTTGTTTCATTTCATTTAAGGTATGGCTATCTACATTAAATTCTGAACTCAACTGGTCATCAGGTACTGCTTCTATACAGTGGTGTTTGTTGACCGAATTGATAAATGCTACTTTCTTATGGTGACCTCTTCATTGCTTTTGTTGGTATAGTGTTTAGCATCTTGCATATTGATCGGTGGTTTATTTCTTTGGGTTCATTCGCTTTTCTATTTGAAATGATCTTTTCTACATCCCTATATTATTTAGTACGTCCAATGTTTCTTTTCTCGTATTAATGTACAACATTTTATTCATTTCCACGTAGACAAATTCTCGTTACATAAGACAAATGTCTACATTTATAAAATTTATATAAACTTTTAGACAAAATATCTTAATCTTACATCTACTGAAGAACTGATATTTCGCAATATATTATATATTTATAACGTTAAGTGTGATTTATGAACTTTTAGCGGTTCATACGTTGTAGTAACAAATGTAAACTTTTTAATGTCAAATACTGAGATTTACAGTGTGTATGTAGGTTTACATGTATGCATGCAGGCAATATGTAAATGCATGTATGATATGTATATCATATAAATATCATATGTATGATACACACACACACGCACACGCACGCACACACACACACACACACACACACACACACACACACACAAATATATATATATACTACGTGTGTATATATAAATAAACTTTCGATTTGTTTTATTACAAGCCACCAAATGTGCATTGTACGATACAAACAAGGTGATATTTTTTCGGACGTAACATTGTTGTTAGAAGAGCGGAAAAAATGTGTAACTTACCCTTACAAGGCGGAAAAAGTTGTCAGCAAACAGCCAAGTCACCGGCTGAGTGCTTTATCATTATGTTAAAATGCCCGCTAACAACCCATTCGCCGATTTTAGACACTAAATAACTCCTTGAACAGCCACGTGTGCATATATAAACAAACTTGTTTGTAACGTATAATACATATTCGAAGGTTTCTAATAAAGACAAATGTAAAATTTGTTTCTATGTACACACGTGGTTAATCAATTACCTATTTAGCACCTAAAATCGGCGGATGAGTTCTCAGCGGGGAGTTTACCTTATTGGTAAAGCACTCAGCCGGTGTCTTGGAGGATGTGGGTTCGACTCCTATGGTTGTTTGTTGACAACTGTTTCGGAGTTGTAAAGGTAATTTACCCATTATCTCTGCTGTTGTAAAGCAATGCTTCGTTCGAAAATATACCACCTTCTGGTTTATTTCGTACAACATATATACTTACTTTTTTATTCGCGATAGATGCAGTATTAAAACAACGGGCAATCTTTCTATCCAACTAAACATGGATATCTTGTTAGAACACCGAATACAACATTATAAGTCTACAGAGATCCTCTAACGTAAATTCATTTTGCAATAATGTAAATAATTATGCCTATTAATCAAAAGATTATTGGCATTAATTCATAACTTTATATATCTATATATATATAGTTATTTATTTATTTATATATACACATAAATACAAAGAGAGAAATAGAGGAGATTCAAATATTATGGCGTCTCATGAAATGTCGCATTTGAAAAAGGAAACATTAAAATTGTTTTTTAAAGTTTTAGAATATTTATTTATTTAATTAAAATATCATCCTTGCTCATTTATGACCTTCTTCCAACGTTCCTCTAAGGTATATATTCCATCTTCAAAGAATTTGTAATATTTTACATTGATAAACTGTTGTAATGTTTCAATTACCTCTTTTTTAATAAAGAATGTTTTGTTGTGTATAGCAAGCTCGAAGTGTTTAAATATGTAATAATCTGTAGGAGAGATATAAGGAGAATAAGGATGATGTGACAACATTTCATAATTCAGGCTTTACATCTTGTGGATCGTGGCTTGAGAAGTGTGAGGCCGTGCATTATCATGAAGCAAAATTGGGCCATCTCTATTCACTAATCTGGGTTGCATCCTTTTAAATTTTTTATGCATACAATGAATTTCCTGAAAATAGGATGGTGCTGTTACAGTTATTTATCGTTGCCAAAATGAATAATGAATAACCCCCTTTGTTGGCAACCATACAGTGTGCAATGCTGGTTTTGGGTAGTGTTTTGGTGACTTTCCTTTATTTAACCACCGTCCTGTCCTCCTACTCTTATCAAAGAGTATCCATTTCTCATCACACGTAATGAGTCGATACAAAAATGGTTCTCTTTCCAACCGAGAAATCAACATGGAACACACTGTAATGCGTACGTTTCTTTGAATCTCATTAAGTTGATAGATAACAAACTTAGCCATCTTTTTGATATTGCCAATTTTTTTCAAGTATCGAGAAGTAGTTGCGGGAAATGTCTGAAGTTCTGATCCGATTTGTCGGACCGTTGTTCTCGGATTTCGTTTAACCAAAGCATTCAATTCATGATGCCGAATAACCGATTTTAGTCTCCCTTTTGGTTAATTTTTAAAGCTTTCATTTCCTGAACGAAATCTTTGGAACCATCTCTTAACAGTTCTAATGTCAATAGAATCGTTACCAAAAGCCCGGTTGATGCTCCGTAGGGCTTCGGTAGCAGAGTGACCCAACTTGTATTCGTACACGAAAATCACTCGATATTGTTCAGCTGTCAACATTGTCATAACAGTTGTGGGTAGCAATTCTGAATAATAGTATTGTCTAGAAAGGAAATGAGTTAAGAGCAAACACAAGCATATACATAGAAACTCATTAAAAATCCATTTATAGATGACTCATAAGAAACACATTTAAAATACATTTCATGTGAAACGACCTAATAGTATACGTTTATTGAAGTATAATAATAGGTATGTACATAAGTGCTTAGATTGAAGTGCGAATGGGAACGAGGCTTTCAAATTGCCTATCCAAGACGGCTAGAAGCGATACCTGATTCTTTTGTGCCTGATACAACTAAGGTATAAAGCATAAAACAGTTATGGCACATAAGCAGAACCTCTTGTGGCTGTTTCTGGAATACCCGAGCAAGTTGATTGGTGTTAATATCTAAGGAACTCCCATAATCCAAGTATCTCGTCATCGGAGAGATCGATGTAAAGCGGTGTAGATAGGTAAATATTGAGAGGTGACAGTGTTGTGTAATTCCATGATTAAAGAATTAATGGATTGAAGAAGTTATAGAACAAATGAAGTATTATAGGTTCATTGATAGAACCGTACATGAGTGTTTTTGTTTAGCAGGTAGATTCTTCACCTGGTAAAAAGTAGAGGATAATTGATGGTAGAAGTATATACGTTAACAGATCCATTCTTAAGATCGAAAATGATTGAGGTAAAAAATATATTCCAATATGAGGTAAAGACCAAGTTTCTACCTGTCGTTAAAATATATTTTTCCTCTTTACTTCACATTGAAATATATTTTTCAACCCAATGTTTTGACTCATGGGTTTGTTATTATTATTATTATTATCATAATTATTATTATTATTGTTCAGTAGTTTTATCTTTATAACGTGCTTTCACTTCACTACCAAGCGCAGCTCTGTGCGCCTTGGGTATGTGCTGTGGTTTGCTGTGGTTCTCATGTTTACTGTATTGAAAGTGTTTTGCGTAGAATGTGTGCAGTACCCAGTAGTGCAATTTTCTGTATGTTATATATATTTGTAAGTCCTGGTATTTTTGTTATGTATTTGTCTGAATATTTTTTTATTATACCTAAGGCACCTACTATGATAGGAATTGTTTCTGTTTTTAGATTCCACATTCGAGTTATCTCTATTTCCAGGTCTTTGTATTTTGAAAGTGTTTCCATTTCTTTTAGAGAAACGTTGTCATCTGC
>NC_068986.1:52422584-52426289 GCF_001194135.2 Octopus bimaculoides | reverse complement strand
CCTGCCACCTTCTGTGCGTTGTATATATAGCCTTTCTATGTCAGATTTTGGGTGGTGTATCCTATATCCTGTCATTATTATTATTATTATTATTATTATTATTATTATTATTATTATTATTATTATTATTATTATTATTATTATTATCATTATTATTATTATTATATGAAATCTCGCAGCTTATTTTGTTGGGTATGATGGAAAGTGTGAGTTGTTCACAGCCAGCAGACTAATGTGACACTTGTTTACTAGTCATGCTTAAAGAACCCTGCGAAGAATTCTTGCAGTTTCTAGCGATGTTGATTTTTGTACCATCATACTAGCGCCAATCTTTTTCAGCCATATTGGAAGTTGAGTGCTGATACTTCCAAGTGCACCAATTACCTTTGGTATCACATCTACTCTGCTCTTTGATCACAACCTTCATATTTCCCACTTCAAATCGTCATAGTTGTTTATTTTTTCTTCTTTGACATTGATCCTGTTGTCACCGGACCATGCTATGTCGATTATCATACATGTTCTTTCTTTTTTATTCACCACAACAATGTCCGGTTTCCGATGTCTGGCTGGGTGGTCGCACTGGATCATTTCATCCCACAGGATTTCTTCTTCTTCTTGTTCATCTTGTTCATCTTGTTCTTCTTCTTCTTCTTCTTCTTCTTCTTCTTCTTCTTCTTCTTCTTCTTCTTCTTCTTCTTCTTCTTCGTTTTCTTTTTCGTTTTCTTTTTCGTTTTCGTTTTAGTCTTCGTTTTCGTTTTCTTTTTCTTTTTCGTTTTCTTTTTCGTTTTCTTTTTCGTTGTCTTTTTCTTCTTCTTCTTCGTTTTCTTTTTCTTTTTCGTTTTCCTTTTCGTTTTCTTTTTCTTTTTCTTTTTCTTTTTTCTTTTTCTTCTTCTTCTTCTTCTTCTTCTTCTTTTATTATTATTATTATTATTATTATTATTATTATTATTATTATTATTATTATTATTATTATTATATAAGGCGACGAGCTGGCAGAATCGTTAGCACGCTGGACGAAATCCTTAGCGGTATTTTGCTCGTCACTGCGTCCTGAGTTCAAATTTCGCCGAGGTCCAGTTTACCTTTCATCTTTTCGGGGTCGATAAAATAACTGCCAGTAGAACACTGAGGTCCATGTAAATGATTCATACCCTCCCCTAGAATGTTGTCCTTGTGGCAAAATTCTAAAACATTAATATAATCATCATCATCTGAGACTGGAAATGAGTGATAAATTGATTTTACTAAGACTAAATGTGATTTCAGTTAATTTATATAATGGGTCGTAACCAAATTGGGCATTTATGTTGAATGCGAAATTAATTTAATCTAAATAACTATGATTTATCATCATCTTCTTCATCATCATCATCATCATCATCATCATCATCATCATTTTAGTAATTAAGATCTATGGAACGTAATGGTTATAATTTATAGGTTATAATCTACTGATAGAATAATCAAGATAATTAATTCAATTTCTAAAAATTAATGGTATTCTTTTCTGTTACTGCTCCAAATGTACTCTTTGAGTTATGTCACTGGCTGTTCAGTATACTGTCTATCCTATAATTTTTCTTCTTAATTATGAAAATCAATTCTTTTCAAATTTAGCTCAAGATATTTTCCGGAAAAGAATTAATGAATATTTCCAGTTTCCAGATTTTTGATATCTGTTTGTATTCTTTACTGAATTTATACATTTATATACTTATGCTTCTTCTCATGCGAAGTTATATGTAAAAATAATTTAACTTTTGTATATATTACTAGCAGTAAAACCTGTGGTTGATCGGGTAATTACTTTTACTCTTTATCGGGAGCCACATTAAAAGTTTTATCATATAATTCACTCCTCCTGTATGTGTGTATTTTTAGAAAAGGAAAACATGTAATAACTCAAGTAGAAGTAAGATCATTTTTATACATGAAGTTCTGTTTGTTTATTACATGATAATAATTAGTGAGTTTGTGTTATTTTATTTATCAATACAGTAGTGACAATTATATAATACAGTTGTGACAATTATATAAGACACTGAGGAAGTGTACCTGGTGGTTCTAGTAAGTTCAAAAATTCGATGGCGTAGTTAACACTATCCTGATCATCAGCAATACTGTCAATTGAGTTATAAATGAATATTTCTCTCGGAACCTTATACAAAAGCATATTATTAATGCTATATACTGCAACATGTTTTGGAGCCAGGATAGACCGCTCAAAGAGCCAATCTGTATTGTTGTAATTATGAAGAAGATTAGGAAAGCTGTGTGTGTATGTGTGTGTGTGTGTGTACTTTTAGTGAAGGAAAGAAAGAGAGAACGAAAGAAAGAGAGAACGAAAGAAAGAGAGAACGAAGAAAGAGAGAACGAAAGAAAGAGAGAACGAAAGAAAGAGAGACAAAGAGAGAGAAAACGGAGGAGAGAAAGAAAGAGGGAGAGAAAGGGAGGAAAGAAGACAGAAAGAAAGAGAGGGAAATAGACAGCTAGAGAAGAAAGAAAATCATACAGGGGGCGAAAGGTTATTTAGCTAGATGGCTTAGATCAGGGATACATGTACAAACACACACACACACACACACACACACACACACACACACACGCACGCACAAACACAAACTTTCGCCCATTAAATATCATAGCCTGCATATATACCTGTCCCTTCCTTTTTCTAATAGCATTCCTCTGTTTTAAACCCAATGTAACTCAATCCACCCCTATCCATCCATTAACTTCCCCAACGAACTTTTTTTTTATCGACAATTATGTGTCTATATTTACATGAGTTTGCAACTCTTACTGAAAACAGATTATAGCAATATAATATTGTAGTGATGCTTTATTCTCGAACCAGACGGGCATATAACGTTTTCGTTGTTGTTGGCACACCGTTGCTTACGACGTCGAGGGTTCCAGTTGATCCGATCAACGGAACAGCCTGTTCGTGAAATTAACGTGCAAGGGGCTGAGTACTCCACAGACAAGTGTACCCTTAACGTTGTTCTCGGGGATATTCAGTGTGACACAGTGTGACAAGGCTGACCCTTTTAATTACAGGCACAACAGAAACAGGAAGTAAAAGTGAGAGAAAGTTGTGGTGGAAGAGTACAGCAGGGTTCGCCACCATCCCCTGCTGGAGCCTCGTGGAGCTTTAGGTGTTTCCGCTCAATAAACACTCACAACGTCCGGTCTGGGAATCGAAACCGCGATCCTATGACCGCGAGTCCGCTGCCCTAACCACTGGGCCATTGCGCCTCCACGGGCATATAACATGACAGTCAAAACTCGAGATCTTTAACGAGATACAAATTTTTATATACAGATGTATCTGATGAGACAGACACTGCAAAATTGTTGCAATACAACATCTTGAAATAGGCCCACCCATAAGGGACAGTAGAAGGATGGGTCGAAACGACCGTTGTACAAAATAAAAATTAATACAAAATCCATCTTCTCGTTACTTAAGCAATAATTATTATCTCAGCTAACACTGCAGTATTCTTGAAGTAGATCCAACGAAAATATAGTCCGACTGTGGATAACACCAGGTAGCCCAAACTGTGCCAGTGGTCTACTCAACACTTCAACATACTAATTAACATATACCCATTAGTCCCAATATGTATATATATATATATATATTGGTGACTTCCTGTACCTTCATATGCATATGTATATATATACATATACATACAT
>NC_068986.1:52414858-52419858 GCF_001194135.2 Octopus bimaculoides | reverse complement strand
TGACTTCTATTATATTTTGTTTTACTATTCTCCATTTCTCCATTAAGAAGTGTGTATAGTTATTATTTTTTCGGATAAATGCTTTCTCATACAGGCACGTATACATACATGTATATATATAAATGCTGCCGTAACAGTTCTGTCTTAATGGAAATGTGCGGTAAATATCTCAATGGCATCGGAAACTCATACGAGGATAATGGCCAAAGTAGAAAAAAGTGTATCTTTACTTTTGCATTATGCTTTAAAGTAGTTCGAACCATTTACAAGGCGTATAGAGGCTGCGGTTGTTCACTTATCGCTCATATTTCTTTCAACAAATGCGTATTTGTATACATCAGTTTTAATAGATGACTATAAACATAACCGTGCAAATAAACATTATGAATAAATATGTAATACATAATAATATATACGTACATGAATACGTACACAAAATTGATTGTATGTATACTCACAAATACTCCTATATATATATATACACACATATATTTGCGTGTGTATGTATAATTTTTTCCATTTGTTTGTATGTTTCTGTGAGGCGGGCTTGAAATACTATCATGTTTTGTATGAGCTGAGACGTAAACTGCTACTGAAAAAGTCTAGTTAGCTTTAAAATTGCATGTAGGAGAGTTCAAGAAGCTACAGCCCACTGCCGCATGATGTTGCAGGTTTCGGCAGATCCCATCGTAAATTTGTTCCAACCAAGATTATTGACAGGAAAGAAGTGGATCGTGAAAAAAGTTGTTTGTGTGGTAGAGACTGTCCTGCAAATGATATGGATGACATACATGCTAGACAGAGATGTATAAAGGACAATTGAATGTGTTACTAGAATAACAAAGGCAAATGAAATATTGTGACGAAATATCTTCATCTTAATGAAGAGGAATATACGATGAAAAGAGTGCGGTTTGGAAGTTAATGTGCATGAAAAAGAACAATGAAGCATATCACGATTATATAAAGGAAAAATTTTACTAACCTGGTTTTGATTCTTCCTAACGGTTGTGTACAATATATTTCTATATCTTGTTCACATTAGACCATGTGTCTAGAATATTAATGATATTCATTTGTGCAAACTTTAAACATTGTTGGAGCTTGTTTTTGTAACATATGCTTCATCCAATTCAAATAAGCCTGGCGACCCAGCTAAGTATCGGATTTTCATTCAATTGCTCTAAAACAATAATGTGACAGCAATGTATTAATAACCACCACAGAAGCGTGAACAGATTGAAGTCAAAATTCGGATTCCTGAATGGTGCTAATGACTGGAAGATGCAAGTAAATTTCAAGGAGGCTCTCGCATTCATAAACCAAATAACAATAGCGATGACACGCCATGACAATACTGAATGGCCAGACTTGACCGACCAGAAAATTTATTGGTGAGAGAGCAATGCAGTGTAAATAGATTAAACGAAGGGATGAAGAAGAATATCACAGCAGGGATACGCAAACATGACATGGAATAAAAACAAAAGTTTCAGATAGGATTTGAAGAAGGCATGTATCAGAAAAGCAATGATCAAAGCGAAGAAGAAACCCACACCGGGCGGTAAAAAAAGATAGATATTGCATCGTTAGTATGGTACCACCCGGTTTGCTATTCTGACTGCATGGATAAAAACGGAATTAAGCATGCCAAAAGAACCAAAACATTCTCTAACAGCCACAATGCTATTTAGGGCTAGTGGTGAGAACAATACTATGGAAAAGTGTCAAAATCGTTGTGACCGCCAGAGAACAGATAAGGAAGGAAGCATATATATGTATGCGTGTGTGTGTGTGTGTATACACATACATATATTAATACATACAATATATAATAATATAATGCATACAATATATAATAATATAATGCATACAATATATACATGTATATATTTTCATTTTTTTCATTTTATCTAGTTTCAGCTTATGAGCTGTTGCCATGCCGGGGCACCACCGTTTGGTGTTGCTACATAATTTTACTTCACGAATGCTTTTCAAGAATTGACATTTGGTGCATAAGAAAGTTTGATGAAGCTTCTCTCATCTGCACCTCCTGCTGGTGAAGTTGGTTCATCTGGGACACTTGACAGGAAGAGGTCCAGCTTTATTTTGAAGATACCTACATCCACCCCATGCAGGTCTCTCAGGTCCTTCGGGAAGAAATTGAAGAGCTGTGGACCTCTGAAGCCCAGGCTATTGCAGTATCTTATCCTACATCTTGATGGCAAATTTGGAGTCTTTTGCACTGTGCAGTGGCGCCCAGTTCTCGTATTTGTGTAACTTTCGATACCAAAGTTTGGGACAAGTCCTTCGAGGATCTTCCAGATGTATATTATGGCATGTCTTTCTCGCTTATGCTCTAAGGAATAGAGTCTTAATCTCTTGAGTCTTTCCCAATAGCTTATATGCTGCATAGAGGCTATCTTCTTCGTGTAGCTTCGTTAGATTGCCTCAAGTTCTGAGATTAATTTGACACTGTTTCGTGACCATAGCTGAGAGCAATAGTCAAAGTGGCATAGGACAAGTGTCTTCCAGATGACCATCATGGTTTCCTGATCTCTTGCTCTAAAGGTTCTAAGAATCCATCTAGTCAGTTGCCTGCATTTCATTGCCAATTTAACAACGTGCACATGAAAGGATGCATCATTACTCATGTAAATGCCCAGGTCTCGCACTGACTATGCCTCTGGGATTGCAATCCCTCCGGGTCCAGTTTAATTAATGGGTATTACATTTAGTTTTGTATGCTGATAGCACAAGGCTTGAAACTTTTCAGTATTAAACTGCATGCTATTCTTTTCAGCACACTTGTATATTACATCCAGCTCACATTGCAGGTGCATAGCGTCTTCAGGGTTCTGTATTACCTGTGAGACTTTTGTACAGTCTGCATAATTTGTGATCATGGCTCTTTATGTATATAATAAGTTAAAGGAATAAAGGAATAATGCTAAATTTCCAACAAGTAGATACCAGTAAGTGTATAGCAGGTACATCCAACAATTCTCATGTAGAATTTTAAGAAATTCAGAGCATTAACAACAATTAATATGCACGATGAAAGTCATATATTTATTTCAGACGACACCTTAAAAATCCAACAGTTGTTTCAAATGCATTAACACACACGCACACACATACATACGCACGCACACACACACACACACACACATACACACACACACACACACACACACACACACACACACACACACACACACACACACACACAAGCACACGCGCACACACAAACACAGACACACATATACATATATTCATATACACATATAGATATATGTTAAATGAAAGACGGAAGGTGGAATACACGAGAATTTATTATTAATCTCCACAATTATTTCGACAAATCTAGCATCGATCCCTCACGGGTGGGACATTTAAAAGCTGGTTCAGGAACATCCGGCGGTGCAGATGTGTCTCATCGAATGATAAATACATAATATTATTAAAATTAATAAAAATATGTTCGAAAATTTATGTCAACACAACATTATCAAGGTAATCCTTATTGGCTAAATTTTAACCGAACATCAGTGTTATTTCACTTCATCGGCACAGGATAACCGTTGGCTAGAGGTGGCAGCTCTTAGCCTTGCTTGGGATATATAGTTTTAAAGTCGCACACAGTTACTGATGTCGTAAGGAGAAAAAACAGTTAGAAGTAGTGACAGTACTTCAGCATAAAGCCTATTTGACAACGTAAAGTCCTGAATATGAGTGTGTTACTACCATGTTTTGGCCTCCTTACTAAATTACTTATAATAAATTTACAGTGAGGACATGATGTATTCTGAGATGTGTTGTATACGTGTTCTTTATTCATGCTGATTCATTCAACTTGTTTAACATCTAAAGTTTCCGAACATTTTGAGTGCCATAAATTTTCTTGTCTTTTTTTCTCTCAAATTTTGTATCACTCATATATAGAAAGTGTTTAAATTATGAATGTTTTGCAAAAATAATGCAAAACGCCTGGAGAAGAATGAGAATGTCATTAATGTGGTTGTGAAAGGACTCTGACAAACCTAGAGAAGTCACTGATTGACTGAACAATTAATTTCAAAAATTGACTAGTTCCTTGGTCCATTCGTTAATTGGCTGGCTAATAATAATAACAGAAGTGAAATAGAACCCGTGCGTAGATTTATTATTGACCTTATTACCTTCTACATGTACAACAAATAGTGTGTGTAACTTGGTTCCAATTTATATTTATTTGCAATGAATCACTATATCCATCGCCTTTTCGGCAAACAGCCAGAAGTTTAGCTATGAAATCATATTCAACGCCTTAATGATAAGCCTGACACCCCGCCGGTGGTATTCTGTTGTAGATTAATTAGTTGAATAGAAACGAAATCTTAGTAGCATAAATCTATTTGCAAGTTTGGCTTATTTTCCGATGACTTATTGAGTGCAGTCGGTGTACGTTACTTTTAACCTGAATGAATTTATATAAAGCATGAATGGGTGTACTTTTATTTGACCAACGGAATTAATGTTTCAATCGAAGCTTCACTAATGACTAAATCATTGTTGAAACTCTACATCTGCGTGAGTATAAATCAACAGTAGAAGCCGTAATATTTCAATTCAAGGACGAAAGCTGCCGTGACTTAGCTCCCTGTTCGAGGGTTATAAAGGACACAGGTTTCGTGTGTCGCATAGCTAGCTAGAGGCGATGGCTTCTTGGAGCTAATTCACGGCAGCTTTCGTCCTAATTTTGGGACTGCCATGTTGGCTTGGCGATAACTATTAATTTCCAGTACCGCTGCCGTAGTCTCCTTTAGAGAGACTTAGAAATATTAATAACTCTATTTCTGAAAACCAGTGGATAGATTCCACTGAAATTAGATAAATAACCTTCGAACAGATAGTCAGCAGCGCCGCCTGGCTGGGGCTTGGCTGCTCTGCATTGACAAGGGGCAACACCCTGAAACTAGTCTGCAGATGCCAAACCAGCAGGGGAAAACTGCTGACCT
>NC_068986.1:52412598-52413014 GCF_001194135.2 Octopus bimaculoides | reverse complement strand
TTATTATTATTATTATTATTATTATTATTATTATTATTATTATTATTATTCAGGTCACTACCTGGAATCGAGCTCGGATTGTGACCTGAATAATAATAATAATAATAATAATAATAATAATAATAATAATAATAATAGTAATAATAATAATAATAATAGTAATAATAACATCGAAAAATACCTTAGGAATGAGAACCCTAGTTCGAAATTTCTCCAAGACACCTAATGAATGCTGGAGGGTATATCAGCCGAAAGGTTATGTTAACAACAATCAAGATGAGGACAAATATCCGTCAGATGTAAGTTATGTAAGTATATATATATATATAAGCTGTTATATTTTCGATATTAAGGCAAGATAATACGCATACACACACACACACACACACACACACACACACACACACACACACACA
>NC_068986.1:52407601-52409866 GCF_001194135.2 Octopus bimaculoides | reverse complement strand
ATATATATATATATATATATATAAGTCTGTGTATGTATTTTATCTTGCGTTGATATAAAAAATCTAATACCTGATAGCTACTTGTATCTCAACTTTAAGACGCAAACTTCATTATTACATTGTAACATAATTTCCTCCGCTGTATTTAAATTAGATATTTATTTTTTATCCTACTGTTTGTATTTCAGGAGAGGTTTCCAAGCAGTTCGTTTACAAACAAAATTGACTGTATCAGAGAACATTTGTTAGATATTCCACGCTTATCCAAATTACATGACGAATCTTTTCACACACACGCACACACATAAATACATGCATGCGTTCGTCCATATATGTATGTGTATATGTTCTCATAACTTCTTTGTTTTTTATAATTTCTGATGTATAGATCAACTTTAAAGACTACATAAGTAAATAAAACTGTTCTAAGTTTAAGATATAATCAACATAGCAGAAATATTTTTTAGACATTTTGCAAGGATTTTAAAAATCGTTATTTGCCCTGTATACGGAGAGAGCTAAAGCGATTATTAATATGTTCCAGATATTCAAACACATGTTGTGTCTCATCTAACCTTTGAGCCTAAACAAGCTAGTGGCTTTCTTCTTAATTTCAGAAAACAAAATTGTTTGCTGATCAGTGCTTATATCTACCACCCGATAAAACAAAATCGTTATTTGTACTGTGTGGAGGGAAATCTTCAACGATGATTTACATATTTATTACTAATATTATCCAGCAGAGTGAACGGAAAAATGCCATGTGGTTTTATATACTTCACAAGAGAATAATTCCTACTTCATACAGATTGTTTATAAAACATTTGACTTAGTTTTGATTAGCAGTTATTGATGTACATCTCGTCTTTAAAGCATAATATTATGAAAACCAATGATATCATTTGAAATATAGTACTATTTTCAAACATATAATCCACCTAATAACAATCATAATCGCTTTCCCTAAACAACCATATATTGTTGTATAGAAATTCAGTTTCATAAATCTATTCAGTACTTATATCTTGTTGAACAAGAAAGAGGAACATTAGTCGAAATATCTAACAACACCTAGTGTCTTGAAGTAAAACGCCCTTCAATATATTCAATAAAAGCCGTGCTAATACATGAAAAACTAATATATACGTACCATTTAATGATAATCCACTTTTACTTTCTTAGCTCACTCATTGGCTCTAACAAAGAAGATTATAACTTGTTCGAAATATATCATTCATTTCAGATATGTTGATTTTACTTCTTGGGGCAATTATTCTTAATTTCTATAGGCAGAATATTTTTTATCGATATTATTAGCTACACAATTATTCAGTCGGTTTGATCTCTGATTCAAACGCTGAATATTTTAAAAGTGATGTTCATTAAATTAATTGTTCGAACAATTAAAATTTTATTTGAGGACACATTTGGTGCTTTGATTTGGCATAATGTTGCATATAGTCAGTGACTGCAGTTAATGATTTATACAGCATTGAACTTAATAACGTCTAGGATGTCCTTCAGTGTACGCTTCCATACAACTACTGAAGGACATCTACTCTGGCAGATAAATTTTCCTTTATAGTATTATGTGGTGGAAAGATAAACATTTAGTAGAACCAGATCCACCTCATCTGGTTAAAATAAAGATATAAAACCAAAGCTGCAAGTTTAAGTTAACTTATTAGTTACAATGAAAGATATTGCAAATACGAAAGAACACTATCCATGATAACAGTATCCATGATAACAAACCAAGCGCTGATAATTTACTCAGTAGGTTACAAACAAGTTATCAATTCAATTAGCTGTAAATTTCAGGAACCCAGATGAACTGATTGAATTATCGATTAAGTTAAATTTAAGCCAATCATTTATAGTATCTCCTCCTTGGGATTGATGACTGACAGACAACGTTTTGACGAAATTCTATTAGCAGTCAATAAGTTACTGTTATTTCTTAGTTAGCTTAGTAATAAACTACAAACCATTACAATTTAAGTAACTGTTCTAAATACTATTTAAAAAGCCCAAGAGTAGACATTAGATGTTGGTGTATCATTTCTGCAAATTAGTTTTAATTTCATCACTTGTAAGAGCGTCACTGTTGGTCTTCATAAAGTCATGCAATGGTGAACAATCTCTTTTGCCTTCAGTTAATGCGACACCCCAGCGGGGCATTGTTTCCCATCTCGATTGAATATAATCTATCCAAATTAGATAACTCCTTATAAATGTTGTAACATATATATATATATATATATA
>NC_068986.1:52404862-52407450 GCF_001194135.2 Octopus bimaculoides | reverse complement strand
ATATATGTATATATAAAACCACCACATTCGTGTACGTTGAATTTACGGAGAACAACATTAATCATATATCAAATCGTCATTTACACGGTATATAGCAAGGTCTGGAACGGGTAATTTCATATCCATTCTTGAAATGTCTTGCAAAGTTCAGATGCAAAATAAGTCAATCTCTGTAGTCTGTGTCACAGGAGAATAACCTCTCGCTTTTACAACAACGTACACTACAGTAATCAGTATATTTTGCGCCTGAACCTGCCTAGACGTGTCCATTAAAAATATGTAAATATTAGTTCCAGATTTCACTGTACACGGTGTGTGTGTCTTTTTTTCTAGTGTTTGTCCCCTACCACCGCTCTAGAACGGGTTATGTCTTGTTTACATCTTCGTAACTTAGCAGTTCGGCCAAGAACCGAAAGAATAGGTGTCATGGCTTAAAAACCGAGTAATGATGTCAATTCGTTGAAGTAAAACCCTTCATTGCCGAAGTCCAATTGCTGAAACAGATAAAAAACAAATAAACGATAAAAGATAAAATGATTTCTAAATATTGTTTAATATTGATTTCATCGAAGAAAAAAGAGAGAAAGATCACATATCTATAAAGCAGTATGATTTCGTTTAAAGTCTATAATGCTCTATAATACCACAGACATTATATACCGCAAATATAACGTCTATAATGCCAGAGATTTACTGCGTACGAATATTGATGTGACTCATACCACAAATGAAATATGGCTCAAAAGCTTGTCTATCATGAGTTTAGGAGAAAAAGCTAGAGTTATTCTCTGCAGTATTTTCTGAAAATCAAATAGGTTATTTATTATAATATCCATGACTCATTTACTGAGTTTATTCTCTGATCTAGCTTTAACTTTAGAATGCTGCGTGTAAATGATTTATGGTAGTTCAAATATTACGCTCTTATGAGGAGATAAATGATGACGTTGAAGGCTTAAGCGAACTGGAAGAAATTTTAACGTTTGAGCGACATTAATGCCCACAAGCAATTCATATATCGCCGGGTGTTATCAATACACACACTCCCACATGCACACACAAATTGTTATCGAAATGCATACAAAACATACAAATCTGCACTTATACTTACATAAATACATACATACAAACATACATACATACATACATACATACATGCATACTTTGTTGTTGAGTTTGAAATTCCAATGAAGAAGCCTTAGGTCTAGGTTAAAAACCGTCACTTTCTCTATTGGCAAGAAATACTGAAATAAAACTGAATAATGATATACATACGTGTGTGTTGAAAAAGATGGAGAAAATGAGTGCATATTTGCATTTAGAAAATTAACTCATTCTGTAAGTGCTTAAAGTCATAGAACACTAGGCAATTCGAATAAATATAATAGTATCACTTAACTCCATTTTTTGCTAAATATAGGCAGTGTTATTAGAATTGGATTTTGCCTGCACCACCCACCAATAAATGCAACGGATGTTCTGATATCGTAAGATCTCACCATATTCTGTGTACTTAACTTGATTTAGAAGTGATCCGCATATACCACAACAGACAGATCGTAGTGACATCGGTTATACATATTCACAATAGTGTAGCTTAAAAATAAATCAGAGCAGCGTTCGGCATGCGAAGTACATGTACAGAAAAGCTTCACATATGTAATATAGCAATTCGAAAAATCTTTGATATTTTCCCTCGGCACTATGCTTAATCATACATACATCTATACATATAAATTTGACGCGGGCGATTCTTTCTTGCCTTGGGATTCACGATCAAACGGCTGGGTGGAATTGCGCGAAAAATTACACAAATGTATTGACTGATCCGGTGGGGATGCTGGGCTTTGTATCAATTTCATATTTCCCATGGTTACCGAGATAATCTACCATAGTAATACTCTTATGTTTATGAATGAGAAAGGAAGGGGTGATAAATGAATAAGGAAGGAAGGGGTGATGTCATACTTGGTAGTGTACACTGAAAAAATAAATCAAACAACGTTTCAACTCTGTGTGAATATCTGTGTATGTATATAAAAGGTGGGTATGTGAATGCGTTTGTGTGAATGCGTGTGTGTGTGTGGTGCTTGTTTGTGTGCGTGTGCAAGTGCAATGGAAGTGGGATGGTTCATCTTTGTTCGCTTAGTATTTGGGTTTAGTTTTTGATTTGGTTGAATCTTGGTTGCTTTTTTTTTTCGTTGGTCAGTTATTTTTAGCGTTTTGACAGAAAAAAGGTCATTCTAAAATTGTTTTTAACGTAAGCCTGCCCAAACAAGTCGAATGCTTACACAGAGCAGGTTTTACAGCCACATCATCCAAACCGATCGGGCGAAACCGGGCTTAGCTGCTAGTACATACATACATGCATAAATATTCTTGATGTTTCTATTCTGCGTAATTCAGACCGTTTTGTATGTAAACATACATGCATTTTTTGTATTTCATGTATTTAATAGACTTTGTATATTCACCTGCTTAACTTGCTTATTCTAACATTTACTTCTCTGTCTGTCTGTTTGTCTGTCTGTCTGTCTGTCTGTCTGTCTGTCTCTCTCTCTCTCTCTCTCTCTCTCTCTCTCTCTCTT
>NC_068986.1:52402676-52404762 GCF_001194135.2 Octopus bimaculoides | reverse complement strand
TATATATATATATATGTATATATATTCTATATGGTTTACTCTTTAAATTAGCGTACACGTGGCTGAGTATTCAACAGGTATGTGTACACTCAGAAACTCAGAATTCATCTCAGGAAGAATCCTCAACAATTTCCATCTACAGAATAGTAAGCTTGAACTATAATAGAAGTCACTTGCACAGCATGGTACACGCTCAGATCAATCCCAGTAATCGTGAGTGTGCGTCGCAATGTTTAACTATTCAGCCTAAATGCATCTATCTATCTATCTATCTATCTATCTATCTATCTATCTATCTATCTATCTATCTATCTATCTATCTATTTGTCTGTCTTCCTGTCTATTTATCTATTTGTCTGTCTGTCTCCATGTATTTAAATTGGGAAACAATTCAAAACGGAATAATTGAAAGGAAAATGGTCAAAGCAAGTGGTAAATTCAAATAGTTAGTACAATAGGGGTTAATTAAAATTTTACAAATGAAATAATTAAGATCTGCAGCTTACATAATATAGGATAATTAGCGCTAAGATTAATCAAAGGGAAGTATTTAGTTCAAAGGGTGGCAATGTAATTCACAAGCTTCAGGCTTAAAGTTAAAAGTTCAACGTAGTCGCTTTTCTATTATGGACCCAAATATTTATGGTATAATTTCCTGAATACCTGGAATATCGGACTACAAGGTTACTGAAATAATTTGTGAGACGGCGCTTTCTGTATCATTGTGCATCTTGTGGATGTAATTCCGTTTTCTGATCACGCATTGCACGGACAGCGGTTTGAGAATGAAGTGTATAAACTCATGAATATCTGCGTACTTTGAATGTAACTGAAATCAACTGTTGCTTGGATGTGCAACTTATAATTTTAATAGGTTGACTGACATCCTCATTTAATCCAATTCACCTTATCATGTGTTATGTTAAATGATGTGTTTGCATGTAGTTGATTAAATCGGCAGTGCTGGCATGAGCTTATTCCGCATGAGAACTCTTCATATGTTTAACCAGTGTTAAAAAGTGGAAGCCGAAATACAATGCCTGTTCATATAGTGAAATAACATTTTCAAATCTTACGTTAAATGTTAGCTTCATGTGCCGACATTCATGATTGTGTATCCAGGATTCAAGTATTCCACCGGATTTTAATTAGAATATATGCAGGAGGATAATGTGTTAAAAAGACTGTGATTTAGATTTAGTTGTATCAACATCTCAGTTGCATACAGTTTGCAATTACTAGCGTGCAATATTTAAGCTTGCACCTTTACAACTAAACACAATTTGATTGTAGACTTGTCTACTACGCTGTGATTGAGATACAAAATATATGTTGAAAATGACTTGGTGTTTTCTCCATTATAATTTCTGAATCGATTTGGCTCAATTGACTGCAATAATGAAAAATGTGTCTAGAAACAGCGGGTATATATGGCGCATGAGTAATTTATTAATCTCGCATTTAAAATAAAGACTTACTGGATTACTGCAATCTCATTCAAGGCCCAATATCTACACTATGGTTATGCTTTGAGAAATACGAACAAGTGCAGCAACACGTTATTGTTAAAATATATTTGGTATCAAAAGGATGGTGATACAAGCATATAATCAAATAAAGTAAACAGTAAAGTTGCAAGCAAACCAAAGCGCAACAGTAATTATGACTTGTATGTGACCAAGCAGTATATGATACCCAGACGCCATATTGAGATGGAGAAAATGAACACTTTGCTTATATTTGTACGCAAGAAAATTCAAATTACAATTTTTCAAACACGTGCCTCTGACATATTCCAGTTACCTAGCTCATGGGCCCGGCTTCCCGGTTTCTATAGCGTATGTGTTCCCTCCAGCTAGACCGGACGCCAGTCCGTCGCAGGGTTACTCTAGAATGAGTGAGAGAAAGTTGGGGCGAAAGAGTACAACAGGGTTCGCCGCCACCCCCTGCCGGATCCTCGTGGAGCTTTAGGTATTTTCGCTCAATAAACACACACAACGCCCGGTCTGGGAATCGAAACTGCGATCCTCCAACCGCGATTCCGGTGCCCTAACTACTGGGCCATAGCGCCTCTTATATATATATA
>NC_068986.1:52399626-52402382 GCF_001194135.2 Octopus bimaculoides | reverse complement strand
ATATATATATATTCTTTCTGTTGAAGAGCGTAGCTCGAAACGTCAAAGACTTTCCGTATTCCCGAGCGTCATACTAATATATACTTTTGTTATTTACACCACCTGTCCTCGTCTGTTGTTATTTTTTGTATATTCTCCCATATATATATATATATATATATATGGTGGAAATAGTTATAGGAATATAAATAATAATTTAACCAATGTCAATAATGATATTACTAATAATTATAGAAATGCAAGTGGAAATATCAATGACAATAGCAATTATCAAGGTCACAGCAATGTACTTAGTCCTGTCAACCATAACTTTAAACAACATAACGAATATAGTGGTATTGATGTTGAAAGTACAACTGAAGTAAATGGTGGTTTCAACTCTAATGATAATAATGTGAATTATGGATCTAGTTCATATATGGAAATAGATAATATTAGTATGCCTGATGCTGCCGGAATGATTCTATCTGATAGCACGTTGGAAATGGAGTTATATAGTAATAGAAGTGATCACAATAAACCTAATAACAGAATTAATAATAGGGGAAATGATATCAATGTGAATAATTGTAACAACAATATTTTAAATCTTAGTAATATTATAGGTGTTGTTGATAGTTCCACTAGTTGCAATTGTAGAAATAAGTCCCGTTGTCCGTTATTAGGCAGATGTCTCACCCGTAACGTAGTATATAAATGCACAATAAGTACTATAAACTGATAATTGTATTTACTTGGGATGTACGATTAATTAAACAGTGCATATATAATCACTTGTCATCTTCTAGACTAAAACATAAGGCAAATAGTATGTCGTTATCGAAAAAAATTTGGGAATTAAAGCAAAGTGGTACTAGTTTTAGCCTTAAATGAGAAAGTATAAGAAAAAGCCCAACCTTATAGAAATAGCAGATATGGATGTGAATTATGTTCCATGGAAATATGAAATTTCTAAACTTAGAAACAATTCTAACCTGATTAATAACAGAGTATTGTGTGTACACTGTTCTACTCGCACTTTTAAATATTTTAAAAAGTAGCAAACTTGAATAATGTGGTATTTTAACATCTACCATGTTTAACTTAGGCTATTAATTAGCACATATTTAAATCGAAATTGAACTTTTATAACATATTTTTGATCTCTCACCTTAATGTATAATCTTCCTGTGATAACTAAAATTTCAACTTATATATGGTTTTACTTTTTTCACATCACTTTTGCTATTGCTGTTAGTTTTACTATGTATCTTACTTATTTTACTTTATTTAACTTAAAAGAATAGGATGTTTTGAAAGTTCTTAATAGTTTTTAATTAGTTTTCAAACCTTTTAAATTTTATTTAATGCCTGACCCTAAAGGATCCATATTATTCCATTGTTCCATGGTTTGTGGTAGTATTATTACTGTTATTCTATGGGTGACTTAAATAAATCTAATCCTTGTTCCATTATTATTTTGTACTTGGCCCATGTTAGGTAACACAAGTTCCTGATTATTTAAGATAGTGTGGTCTAATTAAACTAGTACATAATTATCATGTTCTCTATTAATTGTTTGGACTGCTATTGTATTCTTTGTTAATTCCAATAATTCACTTTACCAGTTTCTTAAACCTTGATGAGTCCATCATTATAAACCATGTAAGTCCTATGTATCAATTCTTTACATTAGTTATAAAATAAATTTTATATCTTATGTGTCCTTTAAATATGATATTAGATGTATAAGTTTTAATTTTCACCATTATATTCTGTGTTAATTCCAATCATTCATTTTACCAGTTTCTTAAACCTTAATGAGTCCATCATTATAAATCATGTAAATCCTATGTATCAATTCTTTATAGTAGTTATAAAATAAATTTTATCTCTTATGTGTCTTTTAAATAATATTAGATATATTAGTTTTAATTTTAATTTTAAAATAATTTAAAATAATTTTTAGTCCAATATATATAAAAAAATTTTAATTTCACATCTTATGTATGGATCTTTATATTGGTGTAAATAAGTCTAAATATACTTTACTAAAGCTTTTTTAATTAATACTATTTCATGGTTTTTGCGTACTGAATGTATTGATTAGTTACATTACTATCCAATATTTCTTTTTATTTCTTATTTCATAATTAATTAATTTATTAATTTATAATTAGCTTTTATTTATTCACATATTAATAAAGTAAATATTGGTATCTCAAAGTTTCCATACTTAGTATACGTAAAACAATACTGATATATTATTCTGTTTAATAAAAACTCTAAATAAACACATACTGTATGTGTACATATATAGTAACTTTATTTTATTTGTTTTTGACCCAGCTACCTTATGTTAAATTTTCCCTGCTACATCACAAACTGGTATGCTAGTAATGAAAACACTCCAACCTATAATATCGTGTCACTAAAACCAGAAGAATCTTTATAACCATATCCATGTATATTGTTTACCCCTTCCCTTTCCTTATAAGGAAAGGGCTGGTACTCTCTTAAGTTTGAATCACTGGGTCTGATAAGATGAAACAAAAACAAAAAACAAAAGACAAATAAAATCAGTTAAAATCTGATTGGAAATGGTTTTTTTGTATTCTTCCTTTCCACTTGGCGTGTTTAAATGTAGTTACAATAATATGTCCTCCTGTTGAAATGAAATTTCAGTATATTTCTATATCTTTGTGCAGCTGAAGATTGCTCTGCATTTTAAATTTAATGTAATGCTCACATTGCTTAAATAAATGGAGTCGCATGAA
>NC_068986.1:52398332-52399526 GCF_001194135.2 Octopus bimaculoides | reverse complement strand
TATATATATATATATATATATATATATATATATATCCGTGTGTGTGTGTGCGCGTGTATATGTATGTATTATTTGTGTATAATGAAAAGCTATTAAAGTGCATTGTATCCTTCAGTGGCAGTTATCATACGGTACCGAAGTTTGCAGGGATATTTCTTGGGTAAATATCCCAATAGCTCAAGATCGATCTTGATGTCACTTAACAGTGAAAGAATGTGTCTGTCTCTGCGTGTGTCTACAGCTATAATTAAATTTCTGTTTCAAAGAATTTTCCTTGCCGATTTCCTCCAACTATGGTACATTTCTCAAATAGACTTACAATTGATATCTATCATTCGTTTTCTTTCACCTATTTTTTTCTTATGTTAAAAGGTTTTATTTCTTTATTTTTTTGTTTTGCTTGTTTGAAAGTTTGTTTGAACTTCCTTGTTCCCTGCTTCTTTTGTAACGAGAATTGTTTTGTCTTGCTTTCTTATAGGTCGCTGAACATTATCAAGTGAAAATAAGTTTACCTATTGACTATTTTCGTATTATATACGTGCAATAAGATATAATTAGAAACATAGATACAGAAGGGAAACAAATCTATTTGGCCATTGTGTATTGTCGATGTTGATATACAAAACGCATCGGTATATATATAAATATATATTTATGTGTGTGTGTGTGTGTGTGTGTGTGTGTGTGTGTGTGTGTGTGTGTGTGTGTGTGTGCGTGTATACCGGGAAAAAGAGAGAGAGAGAGAGAGATTTATTATTATATATGAAATAATTAATCATAAGGAAGAATACTTGGAAAAAGTACCAACATGCTAGAAATAGATGTCAAAAAGACTCTAAACTACATATTTCACTCTATTGCACAAGGTGAATGCAAGGAAACGAGCAAAATGATAGCCCACATTTAACTGTTAAATAGATAACCTTTATCGAGTGATTTCAGGCTCTGTAGTAAACACTCAACCCTCTTCAGTGAGATTCACCATAATTAGTACATATACGTGAACATATATACTTACATGCACATATACATAGATATGCATACACAAACACATATATTCACACACATATACACGAAGCCAATCAATCCGCTCATTTCACCATGTGTTTTTCGATCAAATACTTCAGTAGAGAAATACAATGATTGAAGTGATAAAACAAGGGATAAGAAAATATATATAAAATATGCATATAT
>NC_068986.1:52394676-52396194 GCF_001194135.2 Octopus bimaculoides | reverse complement strand
ATATATATATGGTCATCCCATAAATAATACGGTTTTTTCAATTCCATAAACAAAAAGTCGGAAGGGGACCGGATAAATTACTTGCATCAACTAGCTATAACAGGAGTAGTAATTTTCCTTGTACTTATTCTTAGTACAAGTTTTGAAGAGTGCAGTTCGATTTTAACAAGCTTCTTACTACCCAGCCACGCCTGTAAATATATTTTTTGTATGGTCTTTCGGGAGAGACTCACATATGCCTATCTATCTATCTATCTATCTATCTATCTATCTATCTATCTATCTATCTATCTATCTATCTATCTTTTTATCTTTCTTTCTTTATGTGTGTATGTATACATGAGCGTGTATGTTCGTATGACTACAAATAAACATCACCTTGGCTATAGAAACTGCAAGTTTCACATGTATTAAGAAGCGAAGACCAAAATTTTCACTAGGATTGTATGAATAAATGTATCAGCACAAAGTCCTGTCTTCTCAATGGAATTCCAAAGACAACAACTGCACAGGATGCACAAGTCTTTATGTACTTCAATTGTAGCCATGGTTGTAGCTGGACTATTGGACTTGAGAGCCATTTCAAATATTGCTCGTCATTTTCTGCTTTATCAGACGCATTTAATAGTCTGCAAGATTGTTGATGCGAACAATAAATACATGAAGATAAATAGCCATGTATAAATTATTGGTATTTCAGGCCCTGTCATAGTATAAAAGATACGCATTGCGACATGTTTTTTTCAGTATGACACACCGAACTGATGTTATGTGCTATAGTCTGATTGCTGCTGTCGCCACCACTCGTTTTCGTTTTACTATGGTAATTTTAAAGATTCATGTCTAAACTAAATCATACTGAAATAACTTTACATGTACCGAATTTTACTTGGTAATACGCTTTGTGGCGCCTTCTGAAATTTTACATCGATATCATCAGTCTATGTCTTTTAAAATAAAATGTCAATAAAATTGTTGACACAAATACGATGTAGACTTTGCTGCAATGTATGTTTTTTCTATTGAAATCTGTCGGAGAACAAATTGATTGTTTTCGACATGATTGATGAGACTCCAATCTTTGTTGTTGTTACAACACAGCTACTTCACCTCATATATTTCTATGTCACTGTATAGGCCAGGAACCTTACACAGCTTGACTAAAGTGTAGTATTTAGGTATTTCTATATTGATTTAATGAATAAAATTTGATACACACACACACACACTCACAAGTTTGTATGTATGAATGTACGTATGCATGACTGTATGTATGTATGCCAATATGTATGAATGTACGTATGTATGAATGTATGTATGTATAAATTGTGAATTTCATTTAATTCCCTGAGCAATGCGATGTAGATGAAAGCTTTCATTTACATGAGTTGATAATTTGTGATTCTCAAAGTGATATTATACCTACACGCACACACACACACACACACATACACACACACACGCGCGCGCACACACACACACACACACACACACACACACACACACACACACACACAC
>NC_068986.1:52393550-52394033 GCF_001194135.2 Octopus bimaculoides | reverse complement strand
ATATATATATATATATATATATATATATATATATATATACGCACGCGCATATAACCTCCTGGTCTATGCTTAGTGTTTCAGGTGAAAGAATCAAAAGGAAAAATAGAGAATGACAAGTAAGGGAAGAAACAAAAAAAGTAAAGGAAGAAAAAGAAATAAAAGAAGTACAAAAACTAGAGAGAGAAAGGGAAAAATAGCTAGAGGTAGAGATAGTGAAATAATTGGCGTTCCTATAAGTATCTAACGAAAGTTAGATACTTCGTTCAGCTTGCAAAATGCACACATAAAATTACATCTATATCTACATAAATACAGACAGACATACAAATAAACACACATATAGACACGCATACAAATATACAAATATATATATAGGCAAATACATACCTACATATAAACATACAGACACACACACACACGCACACACACACGCACACACACACACACACACACACACACACACACACACACACACACACACAC
>NC_068986.1:52386831-52393235 GCF_001194135.2 Octopus bimaculoides | reverse complement strand
ATATATATATATATATATATATATATATATATATATATATATAGAGAGAGAGAGAGAGAGAGAGAGAGAGATCTTCACATGAAGATAAATATATAGATCATAACGTATATACGCAAACATTTTTAAAAAATGGTATATGTAATATTAAAATGTTAAAATGAAAGAATTGCGCACGCAGACACACACACTCACGCACATACACACACATACACACACACTCTCATATATATATATATATGTATATATATATATGATATTCGCAATCGTATTTTAAAACGCTAACTCAATTGATTTTAAACATATTTAATGTATAGAGCAAAGGCAAATTAGCAGAAATAGAGGATGATCAAATTCAATATTAGACAATGACTAATATATTTTAACCATTTTTATAATGGTCTTGTTTTCATCCAACTTGAGTCGATAAAACAATGTGTCTTGAAGTACTTTAGACTCTATGTTACTGACAATAAGAAATGCTTTCAACACGCAAGGGATGCATTTCTACAGCTTGTAACAAGTGACAGAACATGTGGCAATCAAGTATTTCGAAATCAACAAAGCTCGCCTTCTTCAGGGTGTATGTAGAGAATGTTCTTTTCTAGTACTTGTCTGGCACTTTATTATCGACCTCAAAAGTTGAAAAGTAAAGTTGACCTCAACGGAATAAGAACTCAGAGTGTAAAGCTAGTAGAAATGCGAGGAATTTCATAGCGCGTGCTAAAAATTCTGCCAGCTCACCACCTTAGTATTAAGAATAATAATAAAAATGAAGGGGCCAATTTGACTAACATATAACAACCTTTCCAAAAGATTCGTAATAATGCACTAATATTAAACACCGATAGCAATTCAATATTTCTCTTAATTGTTGGTTCATATGAGGACTTGCTAAGCAAGGCTCGTTGTAAAATACGTTCTTAGCGTATTTTAAAATGTAATGATGAAAGAATCACTACAAAAATAGTTTATATTTAGTTTATATTTATCAGTATAGGAAAATAGAAATGTTTGAAGAGAGATTAATTCAGTTACTGAATATTTTCTACATTTTAGATTTTTTTAGCTATTACGAGAGACAATTCATGCCTTATTGTGACCTTGTCAGCAAAGTCTATCCTTTGGTGCACTTACCAAACTAGCAAATGTAAAATCTTTTACGCTTATTTGTGTAGGTAAAATTCTGTACAAATAAAATATTTCGGTCATTCACATATATATTTTTTCTTCTTGCTGCAAGACAAATTAATTCTAGTAAGCTTTCTCTGTATTAAATATCCTAACAATAACATGTTTTATTTTATTTTGTTTTTTATGTGGTGAAATTTTCTGAATCGGTATAGAATATAATTTTTCTACTCCAATAAATACAGTGTCCATACACTACTTCAACAGCAAATACGTGGAGGTTTTGCTTCATAGATAAGGCCAGAATAAAATTTTATCGAGATACTTTGGCTTTTGTACATAAACAATAGAAATATTTATAATTGAGCAACATGGTTTTGTTTTTGAATCTGCTGCAGCTTAAATTTAATTTATAGCTTTTTACAATTCCATGAATAAAACATCTTAGCAGTGACTTATCTATTACTTTTCACTTGCATTATTCGAATTTCTATGAATTATTTAAATGCTAAATATAAGTTTGATTATTTTCGGCAATGCTAATAGAACTGCATATTAAATGCCATACAGTTTTACAGAATTTAGCTGTATATTTGATATTACCAAAAGAAATATAGGAAGATGCCAAGAAACTTAGAAATTCTTACTGATAAAATGAATCAATATTTTATTCATCACAAGCCATAGGGATACATAATGCAGTTATTTATGTTTCTTCAATAAGCGTTACCTGTTATTAGCGTCTATTCATTTCGATAAAATCGTAGAATTATATTCGTGATGTTTATTTATTTTTTGTAATGATATTAACGATATAATTCAAATGAGATTTAAAGTGAATGGTATCATTAGTTCCCCAAATGATGACAATGGTCTACAAACGTCTCGTAGAATTATGACAAAAGTAACTTTCAGCCTAGTAAGAATCTAGTTATTAGAAGGGATTTGATTGCTTTTTCTATTAGGGTTGTAATAATTCTATTAAGCATGTGTTGTCTTGTTGGGTCGCAAAATATTCCGGTGTTTAGGGCGTAATTTAAGAAGATTGAAATTATATTTCTCGATAACTTGGGTAATCACTTTGAAAATCCATTGACTTTCTCCGAATAAACGATGAAATCGTGGGTAGCAGTTGTGATGATTTTGAACATAGGACTGCTCTTGATCACAAGACCGTGTACTAAAAATGGAAAAATGGCATAGAAAGTTCATTTTGTGTCATTGGGATTGTTTACCTTAAATAGTCCCAAGTTATTCCATATTATTCGATGCGGTTAGCCAGAACTCAGATTATACTAGAATGCTTCAACGCTACCTACCTGAATTTATTATCCCTATGGAGTCCATTTTTGCGTATTTGCTTTATTTCGATCCATGGCATCGGCATATTTAGGGCATTTCTTTTATTTGCGTTCAATATTATGCAAATTACTACTAATTCAAAAACTTTAAAAAGCTTTTTCTATGCGCAACCACTTCTATCTTATAATTAACCAGATTTATGCTAAATATATGCTTGATTAAGAAGCTCTAATGATGCTACCCGTTGCAGTTAATATCTTTGTTACTAAAGACCAGATTTTCCCTTGAGCATGACAAATCACTTATATTTATTTTAAATTAATTCTTAATTTTTGGAAATTATCTCCTATTTTATGTCACTATTGATTGCTGCTATGAACTTGATTTCTGCCTTCAACTAAGAGGTAAATTAAAATATTTTTGAGTATTATTTTTTATGTGTGCATTATTCAGTACATCAGGACTGAATTTATCCTAATCCATACCATTGGTTTATTAGAGTTATTTCCCTTGGCTAAATTTGTTTAATAATCCTGATAAGCTTAGCTTAGCAATTTCGATTTTTGCATGTTATTTTTTTCTCGTTTGGCGTACATTCAAACAGAAATATAGATTTAATGGGACATCTATAAGATTGTTGGCAGTTAGCTAATGCTATCGTATATATCTATAAGACAGCATGAGCAAGAGAGAGAGAGAGAGAGAGAGAGAGAGAGAGTATGAGGAGAGAGACAAAGAGAGAGAGATAAAGAAGGAGAGAGAAAGTATCAGAAGAGAGAGAAAAAGAATGCACAAAGAAAGGGAAAAGAGAAAAACGGAAATAAGCGCACAACTCTTAGTCATGAAAATAGATAAAGATTCAACTGAACTCCACTCACAAATATATATATATATATATATTGTTCAATATTTTATCGAACATTTACTGCTGAATAGCAAAGCTAGCTGTCTTAAGCTTTTAACTTAAAACTATTGACTAGTAATTTTATATGGCAAAACGTGAACTACAGCGTCTTAGTCGAGGTGATATGAATCTATTCTGCCACGAGGAGCACAAGCCATTATAATACTTCTAAACAAATGTCACAGAAAGGAGAAAGCATGCTAGTAGGTCAAGAGCTGGAACATGGTGGTAGGAACACTTTAAGCTAATCAATAGAGCGGCCTTTATAGATGTGGTTTAAGACATGTTTGTGCCACGATAGTACCTACCCAGATGCGAGGACAGCACGCCATCTTGATTCTGAACTGAGCTTTGTATTACTGGAATGTGTTGTAACTTCTGGCTTTGAAGAGAATGTCCAGTTATTCAGATGCAGTCTTAGCAATATCAATGTTGTGGTTTAGCCAGTAGAGATCTTCAGTGATAGAGGCACCTAATAATTGGAGCAATTGTGAGGGATCGAACTAAATACTTAGTATCAATGATTAGGAGGTGGGGTGCGATAATGTTTGGTTGATACGTGTAGTATTTGGATTTTCTTGTTGACAGAGATGTAAGATAAGCATACCCAAATCGCAACATATATCAGTTTTAAATGTTGGCACAAAGCCAGCAACTTCGGGAAGAGGGTTAAGTCGATTACATCAACCCCCATACTTAACTGGTACTTGTTTTATCGACCTCGAAAGGTTGAAAGTTTAAGTTTGATCTCGGCGGAATTCGAAACCAGAACGTAAAGGCATCGAAATGCCGGTAAGCATTTTGCCCGACGTGCTTACGATTCCTTCGGTTCATCGCCTTCAATTGGCAACAACTATTGGCTGGACAATGAGAAATTAAAATGAGTCGACCGGCCATCATCTGACACAATAAAGCAATTATCATTCATATCTATGTATCTATCTATCTATCTATCTATCTATCTATCTATCTATCTATCTATCTATCTATCTATCTGTGTGTGTGTGTGTGTGTGTGTGTGTGTGTGTGTTTGTGTGCGTACGTGTGTTTGTGTGTGTGTGAGCTAGTGTGTATGCATATATATCAGCGTGTATGTGTATAAATAAATTTAACTACCATAGACTAAATACTGCAAAAATAAATGATCAATCGCCTCCCGTTTGAGATGTAGTTGTTATTTATAGTTCCTACTGTGACTACGTAGAGGCATGCTCGGTGACTTGAATATGATGACTAATTTGAAGATTGTGTGTATGTTTGTTAATATGACTTAATTAAATATATCGATTAGAAACCATTAATTAATTTCCAATTTACGGAGTTCTTGTTTTTAAGTCTTGTTTATTAAAGTATTTTATTCAGTAACAGATCAATGAAAGGCAGGTTAGATGCAAATAGAGACGCAACACACATAAACAGCTACGTATCTCATTTAAATATCTATATGTTTGTGGTGTATCTACCGGGTGAATCAGCAAAAGTGTCCAAATTTTAGATTCATCCTCGAACTTCTGAATCTCAGAAATGCTTAAAGATAACTTAATGTAATTACCAGAGGGTTTTTCTAACCCTAATTTGAGCAAATCAACATGTTCATTACTCTCCAGAAGCTCACAAAAAGAATCATGAGGAAATTGATCATTGGCGAAAATGACATTTTCATAAATAATTAACCATAGTTCAGGACTGGGAGCTCATAAATGATTGGAATAAAGTTCGAATGGAAGTTTACGATTTTATTTGAAAGTCCCAGAGAGCGCTTGGCTGAAATGCTGCCTGTTAAGCATCAAAGTTGCTCCGTTTTTAGCAATGACTTCCTCAAACCTCTTCTTGACTGCACCACCAGCTTTTTTAATGAATTCTTCATCAATGTCTTCCTCTCACATCCTACAAATGGAGTCTTTGAGGGTTTGCAGACTACTCTGGGTCTTCTCACAATCTTTTTCCGACCAATTCACTCCAGATGCCAACGTCTAAAGGGTTCACGTCAGGTAATGTAAGGGGCCAAGTATCCTTATCCTCAAACATGTTCACAAACTCATCCCTGGGAACTTTGTGAGTCACTATACTTGTGTGGTAAGGAGCTCCATCTCGCTGGCATGTAGACTTGAAATCCTGGGCGATCTTCCTGGCCTTTCCCTCGTTTCTTGTCTCTGGATATTCAGAAAGAATCCAGGTCTTTACGTCTTTCAAGACCTGAACATAACAAACTCCAGTGAGTTTTTTATTTTGTCAAACGTGATCACTGACATCTTGCCATCCAAGGCCATGCAGGCGAAAATGATCACCTTGGCAGGTGAAGAGCTGAAGCCAGAACGCGGCAGTTACGTCTGTTTGTGTGCATATCTTGGGTGAAATTCTCATCCGTCTAAAAGATCACTCTAGGATGTGTTTCACTTTGTTCAAGTTGATCGTCACCCTCTCCAACACTCTAACCTTTTGTCCTGGAGTGACAAGATGTCACACAGGTCTCATGTACCATTTCATTTTCAAGACTTCTGTCATCACTCTTTGAACTGTCATAGCTGAAACTCCTCTTTAACATGCCGTACGTCTTAGGGATGGAGTTGGATTGCTTCTGATTGATCTCTTCAGCTTGAGATTGAAATGGTAACCCTTCTTGTGGTTATCACCTCCTGATCCAGTTTTCCTCTCTACCATTCTCTCTTTCTCAAACGTATTCAGAATTCTGTTGATAGTTCTTGAATGAACATTGAAGATGGTAGCTAGAAAATGAATGTTGGTACCATTAGTGAATTATCTTAGCCCTCTCAACATTGCTCAGTTGGGAAGACATGATGAGGTTGACGCAAAACGATTTCGGCCTGTTCTCTTTCTAACTAAATATCTCAATGGGTACTTCACTGATTCTTACAAAAACTGGTGTCAGTATGGCCAGTCGTCTTATCTGGAAAACATGGTAGATTGTAAATCGATAAGAATTATTGACTTTAAAAAGTTTCAAGATTTTGTAAGCGTGAAAATGTTGTTGTTACACACGATATTCATATATATGTATATATATATATATGTATATATATATATATGTATATATATATATATATATATA
>NC_068986.1:52382085-52385748 GCF_001194135.2 Octopus bimaculoides | reverse complement strand
ATATATATATATATATATATATATACATATACACGCTTGTACATAAATACATAATTATATATGCATGTATGGTCGTGTCTGTACATCTACACACAAACATAGAGATATATGGATAAACTGAAGGTTTATGACTAGGTGTGTTTTCTTGAGTGCTTGTGTGTATATGATTGAAAATGCTGCCATCACCTCATAATCTAACTTCATAATAAGTTGCTATGACACTCAGCATGAGAGCTGATGTAAAATTTGAATATTGCATCTAATCACCAATTTTATTGACTCGTGCAGGCACGAACGAGACAGACAGGTACTGCACATAAACGAGTTTGAAATTATCACATGCTTTCTAATTATGTTAGTCCTGAACCTCTTAGAGAGTTATCTGAAATTCAGTTTCGATCCCATATCCTCGAACACTCTATGAGAGTGAACGTAGCATTTTCTGTAATTGTAAAGAAGCGGAATTTTTGTTACAGTCTTCAAAATCGAACACAGTTGGTAATTAGCACCATTTTGCTTTTAAATCTATATTGAATGAAAACAAAAAGGCACCGGAGGTTCAATGCTTGCTCTGAGCGCACACAAGGATAAAATGAAATTTAATCTAATAAATATATTTTCAGACGGATTCTTATTTCAATCAAATGACATCAAGAGTTATATCCCCTGCTGATCGTTTATGCATATGTAACAAAGAAAATAAAACCATTTTGATTCACCTATCTGCCAGTTTTGAAGATGATAGTACCACAGTTTAATAAGTTCGAACCACTCGCACAAAGGCTATTCCTGCCAAAGTTGGTAAAAATTCGTTCAGCTGTTTGCCAGTAATTTTACAAACACAAAGACACACAGACGAGCGACTATGATAAAATGCTTTCGCTTACGCGCGCAGGGTTAATGTTTACAAATTTTTCAAAATCTAGTGATGTGGGATAATGTTAATAGTTATCGGTTCGAACTTTCGTTTCTTTATCGTATTACAAAATTATCCATATTTCGTTATTTTGCGACAGAAAGTTTTACGACAGAGACGCCATAAGTTTCCCCGGTCTCACGTGTTTATTTTCTTTTATTTGTGAACTGATGCAAATTCACGTTTTTCGGATCACGGCTTTATACTTCTATTAAGTAACATATAACTTTTATAGAAACATAACTTTTGTTGTCTACATTATTTGAGGTATCGATTTATCTATCCATCCGCCTATCGATTTCGCCTGCTATTTCTGGGATGGTCGGAGGGGAGAGTCGTCAGGTACCTCCGCTATAAGATCCTGTCAGAAGGATTTGACGTCAGACTTTCTGGATGGATTCCCAAGCGTGAACCATTGACACTATGGACATTATCCAACCATTTTGGTTTTGGTGTACGGTTATGCCTCACACAGGTTGGCTCGGCTAGAAGAAGGATACGCCCTGCGATTCTTTCCAGTGACATTCTAATCACATGTCCTTAGTACCGAAGCTGTGATCTCTCAATGCGAAGTAGCGGCTCTACCTGGAGAGACTCTATGATCTTCGTGCTACGCAACCTATCAAGAAACGTTAATCCAGAGATCTGTCGGAGAAGCTCCATTTCAGTCATTTGTGTTTGATCAGCCACAAAATTGGTTAATGATGTGTATTCTTCTACACACAGTTATCAAAAAATAACATGCATGTATGTCATTTTTTAATATCTGTTTGTTTTTGTTATTGTACTTTTGACTGTTAACGTACATTTTATGCCATAACTTATCCGATGATAAATAAATAGTATGGAATATTATGAACGTAACACAGACCTTTGAATTTCATTTCGTAGAAGTGCCGTTAAACTATTTGTCACACTATTTCTTTTTACTTATTAATAGCCCACGACATGCACTGTACAATATTTTGTTTTACAAATGGATAATACCTTGTTCATAAAATTATGTAATAAATGCTATAACTCACATTATGAATATAACATGATGGACCTTTGAATTTTATTGCTTGGAAATGTTCCTAAAATATTCGTAACACTATTCCTGCTTATTTATTAATTACCCTCGACACGCACTGGATATTATTATTTTTCAGCTGAGTTATACCTTGTTATATAAAATCATATATGTAAGAATGCATGCATACATTCCGTGTCAAGAGCCATAGCACTAAACAGAAAGAGAGAGAAAGAGAGAGATAGAGAGAGAGAAAGAAAGAGAGAGAGAGAGAGAGGGAGAGAGAGAGAGAGAGAGAGAGAGAGAGAGAGAGAGAGAGAGATTGTGCCAATGTGGGATAACGTGATAGAGAACGAGCCAACGAATTAACGATAGTAATTCATTATGCTCCATATTCTATCGCTTTTATCAATTCTGATTCATATTTAATTGGGTTAATTTAAACGCAGCTCATGTTTAACGAGCAACAAGACTTCATTGATTATTCATAACAATTGCTGAAACCATCTAATGGCTCTTTGAAGAGGGAGATTTTATCTCGTTACATCATCATCATTATTATTATTATTATTATTATTATTATTATTATTATTATTATTATTATTATTATTATTATTATTATTATCATTATTATTATTATTATTATTATTATTATTATTATTATTATTATTATTATTGTATTATTGTTATCGGTATTATTATTATTACTATTACTAGCATTAGTGGGTTGCTATTGCTGTACTACTACAGCAACTAACAATACAACCACCGAAACCCTCACCACTACTACTACTACTACTACTACTACTACTACTACTACTACTACTACTACTACTACTACTACTTTTATCATTTTTAGGAAGTATACATTATGTAATCTGTACTCCGATATTCAAAAAAAGTAATAGCCGTGACTGGGATGCCATCCATTGTATGCCTGTGTGATCATGGCGTTCCTAGGACTAAGCGAGGAACGAAGGCAGACGTATCTGTTGAATTTGATAGAGTTTATTCTCAGGGACTGTTTTCCGTTACAAGAATCATTATTTTAGTCTTCAATATGGCCATATCTGCTGGATAAATATCAATTCACTTCCCTCAGAAAGCGGTCCAAAGAGCCTCTATGTGAACGTTCGACCTGCTAGAAATAAAATCTAAATCCTCATTAAAAATCACATCATACCGTTTCAAATAAGTAAAATATATCCACATTATATAATTAATTTCTCATTTTGGCACAAGACTAGTAATTTTCATGGATGGAGAAATTCGATTATATCGATGTCAGTGTTCGACTGGGAAAGGATGAAACGTCCTCAGAACATAATGCACCAGAAGAAATGTTGCTAAGCATTTTGCTCGGAGTGTTAACAATTCTAATAGCGCACAGCCTTAAAAAAATACGTTTAACTGACCTCTAGGTTATTAGCCCAGTACGTTTGCACTGCACTTCTTTGCTGGCAAGTCGTGTAATAAAATCTTTCATAATTTCATTCGTTGTTTTGTTATTTTACTTTATATAATTCTTAAATACATCTAGTGCCATATAAGCTTATGTCTCTACTATTTTAGCTATCTTAATCTCACCTACCAGATCCTTTGCTGCTCAGGATGTGGTTTAATTTTGTACATCCATAGCATTAAGTCCGTGTTTTAACCGAGGTATTTCCAGTTAGTACCAAGTCAGTCTTAATCCGGCAGATTAATATAGATTCTGTTATAACAATATATACAC
>NC_068986.1:52377767-52381561 GCF_001194135.2 Octopus bimaculoides | reverse complement strand
TATATATATATATATATATATATTTGTATGTATATATGTACACAGTACACAATTCGATTCTATACGCTCTGCTGAAAATATTAACGAAATGTTGTTTACGTCATACTCATGCCAAACAGTATTAGAAATGACATTCGCATAGGAAAACGTAATTTGCGTGAAGTTGCCTCCGCATAAGCCAGGTTCATTACTTACAAGCTGTAATCATTCCGGTAACCTGTTACATTTCTGTCAGCAAACCATTAAGTTGCTTCATATGGCATATTGAGCGTAATATTTCCTTCTAGAACATAAATCGTTCCATTTATGTTGTAGAATGTGTAACGTATTATTCTCCGTTAAAATTCCTTCAACGAAAACTTTCTTCGCCCCATTTTGGAGTTGATAAATCAAGTACTATGCTGTCACAGTGTTAATTCAATCAATTTCAATCATCACGCAAAATGTGTAAGCTTGTATTCATTATCATCATCATCATCATCATCATCATCAGCAGCAGCATAGTTATTATCATTTCATTTATTATCATTTCATATTCTTTCTGTTTACCTTTCTCCTCCTCAGTTTTCTATGACACCTTTCTTCCCGTAGCTTAGAGACGCAACATTGTTCTCAACACATGAGCGTTTCCAAGAATCGCTGCTAATTGAATGGTTTCTATAAAATTTGGCAATTGCAGTTTTTCATGCCAGGATATTGCTTCCTTTGAGATGGTCCCAAGTGCACCGATCACAATAAGTAACACACTCACTTTTAAGGCTCTATAGATGCGTTTCACTTCCAATGGTACTTTTCGAATTTCTCTTTCTCTGTCTTCACAGTAGTCTGGTCTGTAGGTATAGCTACGTTGATGAAGGTCCATTCTTTAGATTCCTTCTGTAGGCGAGTAATATCTGCTAGGTTATGTGACAGCTTCGCATCTGAGTAGATGGGTATATTCCATGTGAGTTCCACCTAATTATTATCTGCGATGGTACTTGTTGGAACATTGTAGCCCATACTTCCTGCACAGCGCCCAGTGTTTCTGCACTGCCACTTTGTCATGGCATTTTAGTACTCCTTCTGGACCAGTTTTGAGCATCTACCAGTTATATGTCCAACTGTATCAGATGAAGTTTACACATAATCTACACAAATGTGACACTGCTACCTTATTAGTCACACTTGATTGAGTTTGTTTCGTAAAGCTTGTTCTTTAGTAGCATGAATCAGTTCTTTAGTTTCTTTCTTTAAAAATCCATGTCTTAACCATCTCCAGGATTCTTCATCAGGTTCTTCCGATGCTTACAAGAAAACTCTGTTTCGGATTTTCTCTTTCCAGTTGATGATCTTTTCCGTAATACAGTTCTATATTTAAGAGATGAGGAATTATGTACATTATTTACATTATTTACAATTGACGGATATTTGTCCTCATCTTGTTTGTTGTTAACACAACGATTCGGCTGATATACCCTCCAGCCTTCATCAGGTGTCTTGGAGAAATTTCGAACCTGGGTTCCCATTCTTAAGGTATTTTCGATGTTATTATTATTATTATTGTTATTATTATTATTATTATTATTATTATTATTATTATTATTATTATTATTATTATTATTATTATTATTATTATTATTATTATTATTATTATTATTCAGGTCACTGCCTGGAATCGAACTCGGAATCTTGGGATTAGTAGCCCACGCTCTTAACCATTACGCCATATGCCCGTGGGTATAATCATTAACTTTCTAGTTTTTCTGTCCATGCTGACCAGTTTTTCCTTTGTCCAATCGACATCCAACCAGGTTTCTCCATTATGCATTGGTCTACATAGATGTACACTCTCTGGTATATTCAGAAGAAATAATTACTTTCATCTTGGTGTTGAACATGTGGCTTAATCGTAAACACCAAAATACTCGTAACCCACCATTTTCTTGAGCTGTTCAGCTTGTGTTTCTAGTACAGTCGAGGGAATATCAGCAAGTCTCTTTCTGTATCATTATTGCTTTTGAACTTCTTCTACAATATGACTGACTATTCCCCATCTCAATCCACAGATTTTACATAATGATGACTCTAAGGTTTCCTTGATAATGTCTTTCGCATAATTAGTTCTTAGGCATTACTGTTGTGCTGCACACAACGCTTTATTATCGACTTTAATGTTTGATCTTCACATCCATTCAAGAAGTGCTTGCTTTTCTGATCCACTAGATATGAAATATATAAATTAACCATGCATCAGTTAATTCATTCATTTTTCTGTCTTCTCAAAAATTTTCCTTCTTTAAATCGTGTTTTCAATGGAAATTTCAGTTTATAAAATGCTACATTGTTTGACTTTTGTTAGCCACGACTTGTCATTTATTTATGTAACAACCAAATTAAACACCGAGATCAAGGAATAACGGGTTGGCAACTGATGGAGTTAAGTCAATTGCGTGGGAAGACCTCTGTTCCTCCGAAATATGGTTTCTAAATAAGTAAATAAATAATTTAAAGAATAAATTATAAAATGAATAAAATAAAATACCGATGGTTGGGTAACCTTCAATTTTCTGTTGAAAAATCAGGACAATGAGCTATAAGATAACAATGTTAATAAGATTAAAAACAATGATGGAGGTATTCGTCCGGTATGTATTATACCTTTTGTAGCAGGATGGCTCTGTCGTTACCCTGCAGCTACAAGTAATCAGAGTTGAGTATTAATCGCAAGACCGTCGGACAAAAAATATGGTATATGTTCGGCTCTTTCTATGATCAAATCCATTCGACTTTAACTTTGACTTTCACCCTTCTACAATTGATAAACAGAGAATTAATCAAATAATTCAGACGATGGTACCGCTCGGCGTAGTCTACTCAAAATTGCTAGCCTTGTGTATAGATTTAAAACAACTATTATTATTAACCAGGGTGACTCGTTAGAACGTTGAGAAATGCTTTGCGGTATATGTTTTATGTTCTGAGATCAAATACCACCGAGGTCAACTTTGACTTTTATTCTTTCGAGATGGATAAAATAATTACCAGTCAAGTATTAAGATCTATGCTATCTACTAACTATTCTCTCTGAAACTGCCAAAATTTAAAAAAATTATTTAACTGGGAGAATCGTTAAAGCGTTGTAAAATGCTTGGCAGTTTGTGTTTTATGCAGAGTCCAATTCTGCCTAGTAAAAGCTGCCTTTCATTCCCCCATGGTTCATATGGAATCCAAGCTGACGAAAATAAATTGCACAGGTCTTATAGGGAGAACGCAGCAAAATGTCTTTTCTATGTTAGTGTGTATACGGACGTGTGAAATATCAATGTCCACAAGATAATAATCACTGATTACCGGGCTTTTAATTACCACACATACACACACAATTGTGTATGTGTATGTGTGTGTATGTATTTATACATACATACATACACGCGTACATGCATGTGTGTCATTTTGTCCCTGTTTGCTTCAATGTTGGTGTGCTAGAGCAAAATCACAATAAAACACTTTGTTCCTACATTTTATATCAACATTCGAAAATGTCATTATAGTTACATTATACAATAAGTTCAATATGAAATGAGTCAACAATAGTCTTTTTATAAAACTATACACATCTAAACACTGCACATACATTCATACATACAAACATGTATATAAGTATATATAGATATATGTATTTATGTGCACACATACACACACACACACTCTCTCTCTCTCTCTCTGTCTCTCTCTCTCTGTCTCTCTCTCTCTCTCTCTCTCTCTCTCTCTCTGTCTCTCTCTCTCTCTCTCTCTCTCTCTCTCTCTCTCTCTCT
>NC_068986.1:52374279-52377402 GCF_001194135.2 Octopus bimaculoides | reverse complement strand
ATACAGAGAGAGAGAGAGAGATAAGGGCGTGTGTGTTTTTGCGTGTGTCTATATGTATATATATACACGACACCATCCAGATAGATGGAGACATCGAGAGAGAAAGAAACCAAATTATAGAAAAATAACACCGAGGGAAACACAACAAATATGCACAATATAGTACAAGGGATTAGGAGAGTGATGTAAGTGCTGAAACAAGGCGTTGAAAAGTGATTAACAGAAAAATGAAAATCCAAGAGAGATTAAAATAAAATGAATACAGTGTAACGTAGAGAAGTGGAAAGAAATGAGGCTCATATCAGGTAAATAAAATAAGTGGATAAGATTAATGAAGTATTACAAAGTAATACAAAGCAAAAAAATAAAAAAATAAAAAATAAGCGTCGAGTGAAATATGAATCCCGAAGTGTCATGTGCAAATCTGTTTGAAATATTTTAATCTAATTAGTTATATTATACCTCATTACAAGTGTGAAAATTAAAAAAATAATCTTGCAGAGGTTCATTGATATTTTTCAAAAAGGAATGAATTAACCTTTAATGTCACACGGAACGTGTAACACATTGACAATGGATATTTGTTGTTTTTGTTTTCGTCATTGCTGTTATTGTTTTTGCAGTTGTTTTATTTTGACATAAACCGACATGTGTTCAGAAAGCTCACAGAAAATCCGATTAGGACCAAGTTTTACAGGATAATGTCACAACTAGGGTACTTTGAAACTTTTGTTAAAATGCCTAGGATAGACAAAATCCCTATATGTATCGTAGGCAAAAAGTTTGTATTTTAGACATTAATTCATTGGCCTACAATCTTTTGTTTACGTTCGATTCAGCATATGTTCTACTAGAGAAGCTAGAAACTGTGCTAAGAATAAAGGAAGTAGTTCTAGTCACGCTTACAAAAGCGAAATAATTTTCGAAAATATGAAAATGCATATGAGAAAATTTAACAAACAGAAATTTAAGGTAGACAGACACAACAAAATGACAGAAGATAAAACAATAAAACTGATTGCATAGAGTAAAATGTGTAATAATAAGTCTTCAAGTGTGTCTGTCTTGAGGAGTTGGAAATGCAGAGTCAGAGCAAGCGAAAATCATCAGAGATAGTAGATACTGCAAAAGGTCTCAAAAATTGCTTTAGGGATTCACCAGTTCCGCTTAGAAAGAAACTCTGAGGGTAACGAAAGAAATTCTCTCCCCCCCCCTAGTCTTAATATCAGGAACCAACAACGAAGAGTTACCTTCTTCACTACAACGTATAGTACCAGTCTATCGTCTTGCTATGACGGTAGAAAATGCATCAACTGTCAGAGACAATGGAAAAATTGAATATACAATTGATTTAATTCTAGTATCGAAACATATAAACCAGAAAGTAAAATGTCTGAAGAGAAGCTCATCTCAGCTTGTAACTGTATACAGTTCATTTCTTTTCGAATAACAACGGGTAACTGATAGGGATTTTTGTTATTAGATAATCTATCCAGCCTATATATTCTATTTTTTTTAGTACTCCAACAAACAGGAAATGATTTAACTGGGATGCACAAGTGAGTAACATATTGTGATTTGTTATCTTTCTCTGTAAATTACTCCTTGGATCTGTGTTTTTCTTAAATCTGTGTTTTTCATGGGATTTACTTTAGAATAATATACGTATTTTAAGAAGTTGTTAATACTGGTTTCATCAGTTTCTTATTATATTGCTATGGAGTTTTGTAGAGTTCCATTTGTCTCAAAGGCCAGATTTTCTGCTACTGAAAAAACAGGGTAATTGGAAATGGTAATATACCATTAAGTCCGTTAGGCTCAACGCTAACGGTGATATTATTTCTAATTTTGACAGAAGGCCAACGATATGATGGGAGGGCACGAGTTAAATACATTGACTAGTAGGGTATTTTATTGACTTCAAAAAGACGAAAGACGAAGTCGATCTCGGTGGGATCTAAACATAAAGATTCGGAAGAAATGATGCTAAACATTTTGTCCGACAAGCTACCGTTTCTGGTAGCTCTGACAGAAACACTAACAGTAATGTTGGTTTCAAATTTTTGGCACAAGGCCATAAATTTCGGAGGAGAGGGTAAGTCGATTACATCGACCCCAATACTCAACTGGTATTTATTTTATCGATATCGAAATGATTAATGGCAAAGTCGACCTCAATGGAATTTCAACTCAGAACATAAAGACGGACGAAATACCACAATTATGAAGGACAAAGTTGACCTCAGAGGAATTTCAACCCAGAACATAAAGATGGGCGAGTTCCAGCTCGCCACTTTAACACCAACAACAATATTACTGTCACTTTATAATTACTATGACAATTATGAATATCATTACCACACTTTTTCCTGTTTACAGCTCACCTAATAAATTGTAATCCCCACTCTTTACAGCATCGATTTCTACCACCGTCGGTCGGATTCCTGATTATTTTTCTATTGTCTGCATGGCTGATTATTCTTTGTATCAGCTATTCGTTGTGCAGTACATCTGTTTATGTTTATTTCCAATATCGATATATCGTTATAACGGCCTGAAAAAATAGCTTCGGACATAGATTTAAATTTATTTCTTTTGTCTATCTTCTTGCTGCTGTCTTCGTATTAGCATATCTGGAAAAGTCAGGCGCCATGTTTTTATTCAGTTTTTATTTTAGTTATCATTACGTTAGTTCTAGTAATAATTTTCTGCAATATACAACGCAGCAACTAGACATGAACCTGACATATATGTATGAACAGCTAGCTAAAGATCTGGCCTTCAAACTGTAGCAATGCGAGGCATTCAGCGAGGTTATACTTTAACCGCGAAGAAAATCGATAAAAAGATTATTTCCATGGCTAATAGTTTCACGAAATAAATGCACAGTATTCAATAATGCACATAGACAAACATACATATATACATACATGCATATAAATTTTTATCACTTATATATAAAGTACGTATACGTACGCACACACACACACACACACACACATATATATATATATATATATATGTATATATATATATATATATGCATATACACATATATGTGTGTGTGAAAATTTGTAGAGATATGTGTATACATATTTAGCTATACATATATATTTATATTTA
>NC_068986.1:52373925-52374269 GCF_001194135.2 Octopus bimaculoides | reverse complement strand
CATGTTGTGTCCTTGAACAAAACACATTATTTCTCGTTGCTTCAGTCCACTCAGCTGGCAAAAATAAGTAGCATTTGTGTTTCAAAGGGCCAGCCTTGTCACACTCTGTGTCACGCTGAATAAACCTGAGAACTACGTTCAAGATACACATGTCTGTGGAGTGCTCATCATTTTGCACGTTAATTTCCTGAGCAAGCAGTTACTTTGATCGTATCAGCTGGAACCCTCGTCGTCGTAACCGACGCAGTGTTCCTTTTAGTAGAGCAATGGCCCAGTGGTTAGGGCAGCGGACTCGCAGTCGTAGGATCGCGGTTTCGATTCCCAGACCAGGCGTTGTGAGGGTT
>NC_068986.1:52371477-52373852 GCF_001194135.2 Octopus bimaculoides | reverse complement strand
GTTGTGAGGGTTTATTGAGCGAAAACACCTAAATCTCCACGAGTCTCCGGCGGGGCGTGGTGGTGAACCCTGCTGTACTCTTTCACCACAACTTTTTCTCACTCTTTCTCCCTGTTTCTGTTGTACCTGTATTTTAAAGAACCAACCTTGTCACACTCTGTGTCACGCTAAATCTCCCCGAGAACTACGTTAACGGTACACGTGTGTTTGGAGTGCTCAGACAAGCGCACGTTAATCTCACGAGCAGGCTGTTCCGTTGATCTGATCAACTGGAACCCTTGTCATCGTAACCGACGGAGTTTGCACGATATAATGTGTATGGAGTTTGCAAAATTTTGGCCATATATGTATATACTTTAATATTCATTCCGGTTAAGATGTGTACCATCAATACATCCGTTTTGCTGCTATTTTAGATTCATAATTTCAAAACGTTTTGCACTTTATGCGTATATTCATTATCCTTTACTTCTTGCTTGCGTATTGCGGTTTCCAGTTCGGGACGAAATCGGTTCGGTACCGATGAGAATGGTGCCCCAATAGTTTAACCTGCTTGTAAAGTCAGATCACTGACTATTATGATCAATAGAAACAATTAACTTATCAGAGAAGTAAAAATACATATATTACTCATAGGTTTGTCAGTAGGTATTTTCATCGTTTTATTTTCAATTTGATTAGTTCTTTTTTTGCATTGGAATTATTGGATATATTTTCGGTGCCCAGAAAGTAACATGCTCTCATATTAAACACCCGCAGTGTTTTCTTATACTCCGTTGTTCTCGCTTATCATTATTATTATAATCTTAAATCATCAAGATGTCTTGATTCACTCTTGGTAGTAGTTCTTGAGTTATAATACATCATTTAATACTTTTTGTATATATTTCTTTCCCACACAGTTTTTTTATAATGCATTTTATGTAAACCACCCCTGTTTTTATAGTTTGTCCTTGTAATTTTTCCTCTTCCTGCTATCCTCTCTTGCCGTCACTCTCACAGCAAATAACAGAAACCAATTATTTTGTGATTGACTATTTGTAAGCTAATGTACCCATTCAATAGATCATTAGAGTTACCGGCTTTAAACTTGAAAAAATGTGGGAGAAGATTATAGCAATCACATTCATGCTTTTTACAAGAGCATTGAAGATAAATGACAAAACAGAAACGGAAAATAAAGCAAGGAGAAAAATACTACTCAGATTTTCTCATAAATATCAGTGACAAAATAACATTTTTATGTAGTTGACAGCTCAAGTAGGATTTAGATTCTCGGCTACATATGAAAAATACATGTTGATGTCAAGAGGACATGATTTGTGACAGCACTAGTTTACCTACAATAATTTCATCATTTGTTCGAAATGAATAGTCTTTCTCGTAAACCAAGTTACTTTAACTATGGATATCAATCACGAGCAATGAGAACGTAAAAGTTCTCAACTCGTTGCACACATTTACACATGAATGTCAGAGCTTGTTTTAAATATTTACGTGCTATCAAGAGTGGTGATAAATATGTATAGTGTCTATAACAAACGAGAGACAAAAATAATTGTCTCAATTTAGTTTTTTACATTGCCTTACAGAATAATTACAAACTAATTTATGTAACATTATGGTATATCGAAAGTATTCATTTGTAACTGAGCTATCATAATGTTTCCTGTTGTTCTCCCTTGTTAGCTTTGAAGTAGCGTATTTTATTGAGCAGTAATTTCATGCAACATATACTTGTGAGTAGCATTGCCTTCCTTTTTATTATTAGTTATTGATGGCAGCAGGCAGCCAATGATCGGGAGAAATAAACAAAAAACGCAAATGGTGGTGGCAAAAAGGCAAATGATGATAACGTGATTCCTGGTTTCAACCATTTCTACGCTTATGCTATTTTCGGCGAAACAGCATTCAAGGCTGTCCAGTAATTCTGCAAAAATGCTTACCGATACAAGCTATTAGTGATACATATTCTGGCACGGTTGGCTGCACTTCCTTTAATTACAACTGAAAAAGTAAAAAGAAATCTAATTAAAATATTCATGCATTTAAAGTGTATATATTATTAAAACGCGTTTTCTTATTTGTCTATTTGTACATAAAACAGGCTAGACCCAACGACGGGTCGATTATGTTGTCAAAAGAACTGTTAGAAATAGTAGCCTTTTCACATTCGCATCATACTTTCTTAACAAAGAACACACGAAGCTAAAGAGACAGTATTTATGAAAATCAGATGTAATAGACATGCTCGGAATGTCTGTAATGACGGTTTTCTTTTATTGTTTTTTTAAGTCAGAGCTTATCTATCTATACATACATACATACATATATATATATATATATATATATATATATATATATATATATATATA
>NC_068986.1:52369276-52370581 GCF_001194135.2 Octopus bimaculoides | reverse complement strand
ACACACACATGTATCTGAAAGAGCAATGTCCCAGTGCTTAGCGCAACGGATTCGTGGTCATAGGGTCACGATTTCGATTCCCAGACCAGACGTTGTGAGTGTTTATTGAGCGAAAACACCTAAATATCCACGAGGGTCCGAGAGGGAGTGGTGGCGAACCCTGCTGTATTCTTTTACCGCAACTTTCTCTCACTCGTTCTTCCTGTTTCTGTTGTACCTGTATTTCAAAGGGCCAGCCTTGTTACACTTTGTGTCACGCTGAATCACTCCGAGAACTACATTAAGGGTACACGTGTCTGTGGAGCATTGGTCCACTTGCACGTTAATTTTACGAGCAGACTGTTCCGTTGATCGGATAAACTGGAACCCTGAACCCGCGTCGTCGTAACCGACGGATTGCCACGATATATATAAATACTCACACACACAAACACACACACACACGCAAACACACATGCAACCGCTTAAGCTCGCAAATATAAACATCTGCCTCGATTACGTGAAAGCTTCATCTCCATTTTGCTTGTCTTTTGGGGGGTTTTTTCTCAGTCTTTTATTGCTGCTGCTCACGCTGTTGTACCATTACGCGTTACGAGTATGCATGTCGTTTCACTAAGCATTACGAATGAGTCTACGAATATGTATGCGTATGTGAGTGAGTGTGTGTGTGTGTGTGAGTGTGTTTATGTGTGTTCGTGTCCTTGCATGTTGAACAGTAGATACGACTATATCACTGAGCTTATGTGGATATTTTCAGTATAGAGAAGAAGTATGGCTAAGTCACATTACATTAAGATATATTATGTAGAGTACGTTACATATTAAAATGTTCAGCAAAGTACAGGTATGGTAATAACATCTATGTTGTTCAGTTAATGACATGGTGTATTGCAACTTCTAAAAAACATCTACTCTGGTTTTATTTGCAGCTGTTCCTTCACTTAAGCGCACAACGAGATGTACAGCTACATTCTATTTTTGTGGTCCAATCATCTATTAAATTAGAATAAAAGTGTCTAGTGTCCCTTTCTATGTTTTCTTCTCCTGTTATTATTTATTTTAGTCATGTGATGGTACAGCTGTACCGACGAAACAGAAATAAATAAAATAAAAAGCTTGCGCATATAGTACAAATAAATTGCGTATGCAAAATATCTTTAACAGTTTGACACATTCTCTATCGCCTCCGATATGTGTGTGTATGTATGTATGTGTGTACTATACTTCCATACACACACACACACACACACACACACACACACACATATATATATATATATATATATATATATATATATATATATA
>NC_068986.1:52355800-52363885 GCF_001194135.2 Octopus bimaculoides | reverse complement strand
ATATAGGCACATGTACGATATATGATTTTGTAATTATTCATTTGCATCCATGGACATCATTATGTGCCGGAAACTGAGAAGCTGTCTGTTCTGATAACATTTGTGAACACATAAATATGTAGGTATATATATATGCATCTGCATGTATTTATATATACCTGAACATACGTACATACAAATGTTATAATGATCATTATACAGGCAGACACGGAGATAAACTGCCTTGCATTTGCATAAACGCAAAACATGGGAACATGCACATAAGAAAATGATAGTTCTAATCGCTAATCTACAACTCGGTTGCTTGATCCGCAACTATCAATTATTCACACCAATGTCATTACATTGGTAGAGAAATGCTTTATATCTTTTTAATGCTGACTTAATCTAGACGCTTTAGCAAGGAAATTTTTGTGATTGCTTATTAAGCCTTAGCGACGACATTCAGTCACGACTTGTCGCCATTTATATATACATCAATACTTCAACAAATGTATTAGCACGGTCTCCTTCGTGGACAGAGTAAATAGAATTTGGTAATTTTCTTGAGAATCCAAAACGTGATAACAAATTATTTGCTTGGGGGCATGTTTTTCTTTGCAGAGATTTGACCTCGTTTTGTCCTTGCCATTGTTATTGTTGCTAGTGTTGTTTAGCCCCAGGTAAGTCTGGAACAATCCCATATTTTTCTTAAACGTTTCAACAGTAATCATACAGTCTTTTATTTTCACTTGTTGTTACTGTTGTCGTCGACTTCAATATCACTAGTATCATTCAGTTCTATATTTAAGAGATGAGGAATTATTTACATTATTTACATTATTTACATTTGACGGATATTTGTCCTCATCTTTTTTTTGTTGTTAACACAACGTTTCGGCTGATATACCCTCCAGCCTTCGTCAGGTGACTTGGGGAAATTTCGAACCTGGGTTCTCATTCCTAACGATGTTACTATTATTATATTATTATTATTATTATTATTACTATTATTAATCAGGTCGGAACCTTGGGGTTAGTAGCCCGCGCTCTTAACCACTACGCCATATACCCGTGGGCAATTAAGGGGTGAATTTTAAGGCTTATAAATCTATCCTTCCTCAATACCGGTTCCCATATGCTATTCATATCTGCACTCGGTCTGCTTAGGAGGTTGTTGTGTCCGAGTTCGATTCACGGCAGCGACCTGATTAATAATAGTAATAATAATAATAATATAATAATAGTAACATCGTTAGGAATGAGAACCCAGGTTCGAAATTTCCCCAAGACACCTGACGAAGGCTGGAGGGTATATCAGCCGAAACGTTGTGTTAACAACAAAAAAGATGAGGACAAATATCCGTCAAATGTAAATAATGTAAATAATGTAACTAGTATTATTGTTGTTTACTTGATTTTTGTGGATATTTATGACTTTTTCATCGTGGCTGTTTTTAGTTTTATATTATATTTTCATTATAATTTGTTGTTGTTGATTTTAATTAGTTATGATAATTATAAAACTATTATAAAACATTTCAGCCACGACTATTTCATTATTTCAATTACTACTTATTTTAATTACTGCTTATATGTCTACATTTTCCAAAGTAATCCCTCCATTTTTAAGCACGTATGGTGAGAAGTGTAAACTGTTAAATATATGAAGTCAAGGATTTGTCAGGCCAAGGCCGTTTTCTGCGAAATGAATCGTGTATTCACAAGTAATCGGCTGAAAATAAACGCGACGAAAAAAAAAACAAAAAAAACTAGAAGTATGTATAGCGCCCGTCTTCATATATGGCTGTAGTTCTTGAGATATCAAGGAAAATTATAAAAGCTTAGCAACGCTGCAAAGATATGGTTCCTCACACAAATATGAGAACAACCTATGCAGACAGGGTACCGAATGTCGAAGTCCTGAGACCAACAAACTTCTTAACAATATAAAGAGGCAACAAGCTAAGTTTATTGGACATTAGAAGGGTAGATTATGCATTGAACGCTCGCTGACAACAGTAATACTAGAAGGGAGAGGTAGCTCAGGAACACATGAAAAGAAGCGGATCAGTACCTTTAGTAGCTGGTTACAGGAAAAGCAACCCACTGACTGCAGGGCAGGAAGAGGTAATGATCCATGACTCCCGAAACTTACAGACATAATATATAAAAAAAGAAGGGTGAATTTTAAAATTAATCTTAAAGCTATTTATTGCAAGTGGAGACCAAAAAGCTTGTATGTTCGATTTTATTTAATTTGTAATCGTTAACGTTGTTATTGATAATATAATTCGTATTAACTGAATTTTCGTCTGTAGTCATTATCAACAACGCAAATTCTGTAAAAAAAAAAAAGAAGCGATATTTAACTGATAAATCTGTTCATCAATCAACAATGGCATATTCCAATCAAAAATATCCACTAAAATGAGAATCACAGCTTGTTATTTATTGGACTGTCAGACAAAAAGTCGTTTGTTTGCATCATTTTCACAGTACTGAAGCAGTACCTGCAGGGAATATATTTAAGGTCCAATGGCCAAGTCTACTTTGCAGTAAATAATTACAGTAAGAGTAATACCTCGATCATTTAAGTAGTAGCGATAGTTTAAACTTATGTTTCGTTCGTTCTCCTCTGAATCTAAACCATGGCATAAAGGTTAAACCTACGCTTTTACCAGGAAGATAAAACAACCGATATATGCAGAATAAAAGTGGTAGTAGTTGTTTAGTAGCAACATTTTCTTTATTGGCTACGTGTGTACATAGTTTGAATACTAAACGCATCATACTAAAGGAATTACACACACACGTAAGCCCATGCACACGCACACAGGCATATATATTAGAGTGAGTCAAAGACTTAATGTGCAGTAAAGCAGGTTGAATATTTAATAAGGGCATCCATCCTAAGAGGTAAGGAAAACCACCGGAGATATTACAAAAGGACTCCACTACTCTACAAACTGTCTGACTTAATCATCTGCGAACGGGGGACTCCGAAATTGCCTGTATTTGTCAACCTTATAATAAACTATGAAATCTATTCCTATCGGTTTCCTTAAGGGCAATCAGGCCAGAAAGTAGACTACATTTTCTAGGAGACTTCCAATATATTACATAGCTTTAGTTTGGACTCATTTATCTTGTTTTTTCTATTTTTGTAGTCTCTGACAGTTGACCATCTTTTTTCTACTCTTCACTTCCTTTCCATTATAGGGAAGTAATGGCTTAGACCTCTTGCTGATAGACTCGGGATAAATCTGTGCTGCAGGAGGAAACACTACGCTTTCTTGGTGTCCTGTCTTCTTTGCCGTCGGTGACGATGTCATTTAGATTGAGACGTCTCTAAAACCACTGTAGATATCACTGAAGCCATATCTGGAATTGCTCCGGGAAAATTCTGAAGCTTTTTTATTTGTTAAAACAAACGAAAAACTTCAAACAAGTAATATTATAGGAAATAATTTTCCCAAAGGAATCATATAATACGTGAGCGACTATGACAAGGTTTCTGTCATTTGCCAAAAAGGCGACGGAGTATACGGAGAAATTATAAACAAAGGTTTGGCTGTGTGGCAAGAAGTTAGCTTCTCAACTACAGGGTTCCGTGTTCAGTCCAACTGTAACTCAACTTGGGCATATGTTTTCTGCAATAACCTCGGGCCGACCAAATCTTTGACAGTGGATTTCATTGTCTCAAACGCAGAAGTCGTATGCGTGTGTGAGTGTGTTTTTGTGTGTGTGTGTATGTGGTTTTGGGTTTGTGTTTGTCACCCACTACCGTTTGACAACCGGTGTGACTTTGTTTACGTCTCCGTAACTTAGTGCTTCGTTAAAATATCCGATAGAATATATACCAAGCTTTAAAAAAATAAATAAGTAGTAGGGTCGATATTTTTCAACCAAATTTTTTAAGGTGGTGCTTTAGCATAGCCGCAGTCCGCTCACTGAAAGAAGTAAATGAAAAAATAAAAGAATAGAGTTTACGTAAAATCCATCATGACAAAACAGGCACAGAGAACAGCAATGTACAAAAGGGAATGAAGTAAGACATTTTACTAGAAGTACATCTATCTAGATTAAAGGCAAACACTCCACTGATTCAGGGTTATACTTCATGTTAAGGGTAGGTGCTCTCTCGTAGCTGTACCCTCCGCTAAGCATTTCGCCCGGCGTGCTTACGTTTCTACCAACTCGCCGCCTTTACCAGAAAGAATGTTGTTAAATAAATCAATCACAGAACTTCAGTTGTACTTTTAACATGTTCGAAATCTAGTTTTTCTCCTCATTATTTTCAATTATACAAGTAGTCAAAAGATTTTTGATGATTTATCTTTTTTTTACCGCAGGTCAATCCAGCAGATATATGTGAAACGGATACATCTGGTTAGTTCAGAGCAATTAATAAAAACTAGAAGTAGTAGCATGAAGTAGAGAAATACAAACAGCATCAGCATCAACAATGATTAATTAATCATGGAAATGAACGATCAGTGGCTATTTAATTAAAAATATATATATTCATCACTAACACCACCAGCATCACCAACACCGTCGCCAACACACACACCGTTGCCACCGCTGCGAGCACCACCAACACCACCATCGTGTCCTTCGACGTCGTCATCATCATAACCATCACCATTATCATCATCATCACGGCATCGAGATAATTATGTTCTAAACGTTCGTACAGTGATAAATGAAATATAAGGAAAATAATCTGGATGAAAACCAAGAAAGCACTCAGTTTTAGACGATCTAGGTAAGCTCTGATGAAACAAACCTATGATTAAAAAGACAGCTTGGCCGTGGCCGTCCAATCCTGTTTTCTTTTATTTTCATGTGGCGTATTTCGGATCACAGGCAATGTACTCTTCCTGTCATAAACACTACCATCAACGTCGTGGTATCTTTGTATAAAGATTGTATGAGCACAGGTATGACTGTGATAAGACATTCACTTTCCAACCATATAGTTTAGGGTTCGGTTCCACTGCCCGACACCTTGGGGAGTTTCTTCTACTTGAACTCCAGACCGAGCAAATAACCGTGGTAGATAAAAACTGAAAGTAACCCGTCGCCTACGCACGCACGTTTGTTTGTGTGTGTGTCTGTGTGTGTATGTGTACGTGTGTATTTGTTTTTTTGCTCTCACCACCGTCTGATAACTGGTATTTGTTTTATTTATGTCATTTTCGGTAAAAAAAAAATCCCGATTAAATAAGTGTTAGGCTTCAAAATAATTACCTGGTTCAATATATTCGACAAAACCCATGAAACCATGACCGCAGTGTTATTCGACAAAACCCATCAAAACCCATCAAACCATGACCGCAGTTTTATGATTGAAACAAGTAGAAGACAAAAAGTAGGGAAATGAAGATTAATATTAAATTGTTAGTTAAATTGATAAATGTATACAAACATATGTGTATATGTGTGTGTATGTCCCTCTGTGTGTGTTTGTGCACGCGCACGTTTATATGTGCGTATTTCTTTGTGTGTGTGTGTGTGTGTGTGTGTGTGTGTGTGTGTGTAAAATTATGTTGTTGCTGTTGTTGCCTAGCTCCCGGATAGTCTTGATCCTGCGTTCAAAAAATTCCCAACCTTGACCGAGACATTGTCATGTTGTCCTTTCTTGGACCACATCCAGTTTAGGTCTTCTTTAAAACAGTATGGAATTACCACGGACAGGTTTGGTTTGTATTAAGATTTGTCCCTGTCTAGTAGTAGTAGTAGTAGTAGTAGTAGTAGTAGTAGTAGTAGTAGTAGTAGTAGTAGTAGTAGTAGTAGTTTTTAACTTCGAGTCAGTTCTTTCGATCCAGAAGATCCAGCTATGATTAGAAATATTCCAATCCTGAATATCTTCTTTATTTCGAAGTATATCTAATTTTATATACATAGTATTTAATATTTTCACTTCTTAAGGCTGTAAAGAGTATTTTGTAGGAAATCGAACTAAGAACTCTTCGTTTGCTTGAGGGAAAAGTTCCAGAAACAGATTATTATATTTTCGTTTAATTCTCGGTCATTCATGACTAAAATCAATCTTGATATGTTAGTATGTTTAAGGTGACATTACGTAAAGTAACTTTCCTTCCTTTAACCCTTTGATCGCGGAAAGCGAATATATCCACTCAAATTTTCATTACTGGTAACTGCAGAACGCAGTTTTACCTAACTTTTTTGAAAGAAAAAAAAAGCCTCTCAAGAAGCGAAGACATCCCCAGTGACTCTTTTTACAAATGACAATTGTCTGAACTGTTTTTTCCGCAGCTTTCAGCAAATATCTAATTATGGAGCAAATACATTTAGCGTTGGGTATGAAAACTATACCTACATGAGATCCTGAAAAAGTGTTGCAGAAGTAGAAAATATTAATTCTATTTCTTGGTGTTAGTGACCATTTCGGAAATAACCATGGAATTTCATTACGCTGTCAAAGGAAATAGTGATACGGAATAGTCTGCTAATTCTAAGATGTCAGACCACTTTGTAAAGGACTTCTCATCGGTTTGTCTATTTAGAAAATTACTGTAGCCAATGGACCCAGATATAACAAATAGGGAAGTTCGCTTATTTATCACGAAGTCACTGGTTCAATCCGACTGCGTGTTATTTTCAGTAAGCTTTAGGTGACCCCGTCATTGAAACTAGGTAGACAGAAACTGCGAGTCAATTCCATCGACCGTTGCATGGACCATTCTTAGAATTTAAAGGGCTGGCCTTGTTGCATGCTGTTTCTCTGATTCTCTCAGAGAATTGTATTAATGGTAGACTTGGATGAGGAAAACTCAGTCACTTATATGCTAAAACAAATAAAAGGTCGTCCTGTTGATCGAATAAGTGGAACATGCATTGTCGAAAACCGACGGAGACCCATTTCAATTTCACATAGATGATAGGCTTCGTCTTCACTAGAATGTAGTTTTTACGTGGTTAGTTGGTTTGCTAGAAATAGGAACTTGAACCTCTCTCAAATTACATCCTTCCAACAGATACACAACGAAGGATGAAATAGAAATATAAAACAAGATAGGCGATGTCTCGAATAAAATGTGGGAGCAGTAAGAGCACGACAGAAATTTGAATGATCTTAGACCTTAGATTGATTATGGTTTACCTCAACCAGTTTGGTACTTTATATTTTACCTTATATTTTATCTTTTATTTGTTTCAGTCATTGGAACGCTGCCATACTGGTGTACTGCGTTGAAGGATGTAGTCTAATGTAGAGATCACAGTACTTCTTTTTCTAAAACCTGGTACTTATTGTATCATATTCTTTTGTCGAACCTCTAGGTTACGAGCATGTAAACAAAACCAATACCAGTTGTCATGTGGTAGTGGTGGGGCAAACACAAGCACAAATGGACATAGATACACGCATAGAAACGCACACACACACACACACACACACGCACACACACACACACACACACATACACACACACACACACACACACACAAATATACATATGACAGGCTTTCAGTTTCCGTCTGTTTGGTCAGCCTGGGGTTATCATAGAAGATATTTGCCCATTGTCCGACTTAGTGGGATTGAAGCCGAAACCATGGGACTGGGAAGAAACTTTTTGCTACACATTTTTAAATTTGTTATTTTTATTTCTCTATAAACGATCTAAGAACTATTAGATGAAATATCAAAAATACAAATGCCTCAAGACAGAAAACATGGTACCAGATTTCGAATTTCTATTTCTATACACGTAACAATAAACCTAAATAATTACGAAGTAATAAATAAATAGATGAATAAAGCATATGAAATAACATAGGAAAATATGGAAGGGCCATTAAATGGAACTGTCGATACTGTAGTATTTCTTTTCGCATCATCATTAAAGGGACACGACAGCAAAGAATTCGTATGCAAATCATCATCATCATCAGCAGCAGCAGCATCATTATCATTATTATTATTATTATTATTATTATTATTATTATTATTATTATTATTATTATGCAGAAGATGTTTCTAAATAGAAGATATCATTAATATTCCGAGAAAGAAATCTGCCATCAATCACTTACACTTTAAAACGTTTAAGGAAAAAAAAAGAGATAGACACATAA
>NC_068986.1:52345821-52353321 GCF_001194135.2 Octopus bimaculoides | reverse complement strand
CGATATTTAATTGTAGACGCAAATATGCACAAATTTAATCACACACACACACACACACACACACATTTCACATATTTGATATATATCATACATATGCGTCCGAGCACGAGCAAATTTTCTGATTTTATATATCCACTAAAACATAGATTTATATACACTTTTAGCTGCATACATTTATATGTATTTTATATCCATTTGTGATATATTATGCATACACACGAAATGCAATCAGTCTAAACTCTTCATCTGAGGCCACCAAAAATATTTATCAGAATTGGTATTGGCATAGGCGGTGAGCTAGCACAATCATTAGCACCATGCGCAAAATTCTTAGTATTTTGTCCGTCTGCACATTTTGGGTTCAAATGCCACTGTCGTCGACTTAGCCTTTCAACCATTTCAGGATCGATAAGATAACTACCAGTTGAGTACAGGAGTCGATGTAATCGACTTAACCCACCCACCGCCTCGAAATTGCTGGCCTTGTCCCAAAATTTGAAACTAATACTGACTTTGGTAAATGAAGGTGGAAAACTGGTAGAATTGTTACCGAGACAGAAAAATATTTAGAAGCATTTCTTCCGATTTTTCGTTCTGAGTCCAAATGCCGCCGAGATCAACTTTACATTTCATCATTTCGCAGTTGAGAAAATAAGTACCAGTTGTACCCATCCCCCAAGTTTGCTCGCCTTGCGCTAATATTTGTAATCAATATTGATATTGGCAATAGTCCCTCTATTTCTTTCCTTTGCCTTTCTCTCCTCCTCTTCTTCCGTTCTTCATACTCTTTCGTGCCTCACTCTTTCTTTTCGCCTCTTCCTCCTATTTCTCAAAGACATTTTATAGAAATTGTTCTTGCCAATTCTCTTCAATGAAATGGCAAAAATCAAAATTTAAGAACCTCACACTATAATCAGCATCATTTAAAACAAAATGATCGGAAACCTAAGTTGGGATCTTCTACATTGTTGCTCGTGCTGTTCTGTATAGTTACCAAATAACCTTGTAATTATAGTTAAACCTAAATTATAGTCAGCAAAGGATCGTTGGATGATACGATTTTAACCCTACTCTCTCGGAAAGAAGGTGGGATATTCACAACTAATTCTGGGCTGATCGTAGGCTCACCAAATATGACGATATAGTCGATAATTCATCTGTATTATATGTCATTCTAGAATATAGCTTTGTACGTCGATCTATGTGTGAGTTCAATATTCACTGTTTGATCGATAAAAGAAGCTCAGTAATATAATGAAGTCGATTCAATCGATTACATCATTCGTCAGCGGAAAAATTGACCTTATGCCCAATCGTAATTAATAAAAAGTCATTTAGAATTGAATTTTGTGTGCTACATTAAAACACTAAGCTGAAACACAAAAGAATTAATCTCTGAATGTGAAGAGAATTTTAAATTATCGATTTAAATGCAATTTAAAATTATAACCATGACCAAGCATAAGACCGATTCTTGTTGAAAGACGGTCTGGTTAATCGAATCGACTACAGCGCATAACTGTTAACTATTTCAGGCCAATGAGCGGGACATTTGACCTGCTAGATGTATCAGCAAAATCTTCATAGAAATCTACCCTACTGTTTCATAAATAAACTCACACTGGGCAGTGTGGTCATAAATAACTCTATTAATGAAATGACAATGGCAAGCTTGTTAGAAATGGAATGTTTTGAATCATAGTCAACGTTGAACTGCGATAACCAACAAGAACTGGCATTGGTTGGTCCTCCTCATTAATTCAAATTCGAGAATCAAGAATGTAGAATTAAAGGATTATACTGAGGCCATTCCGAACAAGTATTACCTCCATCTGAATATAGGTATTTTTTTCAACATATTTGAAATATTATTAACAATAAGCAGTTTACTGCTATTATTCTACAGATATGGCTAAAGGGCTAAGTAGTTTGCGTCAGGTTTACAACATCTGGGGTTCGATTACACTGCATAGTACTCGATTAGAAAAACTTCGTGGAAAAGTTTGTGTCAACGACACTTTTAATAATGCTTTGTACTTTTCCCCACAAGAGGGGAATTGTTGGACATGTTGCTTTGAAAACGGCATGCCATTAGTAAAAATAATACCGTCACCAGTAAATATGTATAGTAAATAACATGTCCTTCAATTAAGTAAATGCATTCAAAGATGCGGCACCATTGTTCTATTGAGTTATATTAAAAGTATTGTTTCTTAAGTATGGCTCCGAGAAATATTCTCTGTTTAGTGCCCTTAAATATCCGTTTTGAATTTAGAATAAACAGCTAGTACAAGAGAAGAGCAGGCCACATTACATCACTTCTAAAAGCTTACCATGAGATGTAGTAAATGAATCTATAAACCAGTCATTTTATAAACAGGTGAAGCTGTTCAGAAAATGAGTTTCCTTCCCGACTTCACGTTTATTAACAAAATTAATAATTTCAGACATTTAAAACAATTTGTTTCTTACTTAAACAATAGATTGTTTAACTCTGAAATACGACGATTAACCGTAATTACACCACGAAATTAATGGATTTTCTAATTATAACAAATGTCACCTTATATTTAAACAAATTACATATCCAACTTCAATGAAAAGATAAACATGCATCTACGATTTTAAGTACCATCAACGCATTTAAAACTAATTTTGATTTATTGAAGTCTTCTTTTAAAGTTAAATCACTTTCCAAAATTTTAAGGCTGCCATAAAATCATTGGTGAAAAACTTACAGACGAATAAGATAATTATCCACCACTAAAACTATTAAAACACTATAAATTTTATTTGGTAAAAAAGTTTCATTAATTTAGTTTAGGCGAACCAAATGGAATTTCTTTACGAATTATTTTGTCTGAGTTAATGTTTCAGAAACACACATTTGTGTCAGAATGGTAGCTACAACTAAATAAGATATTCTTCAACTTGAAATTATCGATTTCTTACGTAGACATAAAATTACAAGTATACAAGGAAGTAAGATTGTTTGATGTTCTCTAACTTTTTTCCCATGAAGGCACTCCGTCTAGGAATAGAAACTGGGTCATGAATTCGGCTTGTTGACAGCTTTTATTATTGCATTTGTCACACCCAGGTAGAAATTAATGGGTATTGGAGTCATGTTGATAAGTTTCAACTTTCAGAAATGAAAGAAGGAAAAATCGAAGGAAAATCTGCAGATTTGAAGCTAATTTTATTTTACAAGTCAACATATCTGTGTAAATTATTTTAAAAATGAATTATATCAAATGATAACATAAGTGGTTTTATAGACTTTCAGGTGCAAAGTTTGTATGCTGTAACTTTGGTTTGCATTCTTAATTATGAAAAAATAGCATAATAAAGTGCCAAATATCGCATTAACGTTGGTAATATTACAGCAGGAAATAACCCCGAAGATAATTAAATAGTTCCATTAGGCACTTTTAATTTCGTATTGATCAGTAAAATTTCAAGAAGATATTTTCCAAATGAAAATAATTCAAATAATATAATGTTGTCAAATTATTCTAATCATGTTGAGGTAAAAGGCATTAGGTAGCCTCGCTATCTGACTATGAAATGTCTCTCGTAATTAATCCTTTAATACTGGAAGAAATCATGATCATTTTTGTGATCTACTCTCAGTCAAATCCGATGAAAAAATATCTTAGCAAAACGGAGAATTCATAAACAACCGTCAGTAAAGCAACTTTTGTATTAAAATGCTCCAACATAAATCAAATAAATACTCGTTTTGCTGTAATCAAGCATCTAAAACATTGGCATTGAGACGCTTTGCATAATATTCAGCAATTTAGAGAAGTCTAATTAAAGTTCAAAGTGCTCTGAGTGCTGTACATTGAAAATCAATGAAGACACCAATTTTTAGAAACATTTTCCAACCCTCTTACTATACTTCTTTGGAAAGTAGATTTATTGAGCATACGAAATCATTTTTATCCGAGCTGTGCGACTTATATAGAACACATAAAAAGAATACGAGTGCATCCTCTTTTTTTAAAAATTTAATCGATTGATACTTAAGATAGCGTATAGTTCCCATTGCTTTTTGAAATGAAAAAGAAATTCAAATATATAAATCAAAATGGTAACATTCAAGGTGAGTATCGACTCCACACAAAACGATAAACTTCAAAGTATTTTAGATGTTGCTACAAGTCATTTGCTTACTTGAAATATAATTTTCCCAATTTTGCAGAATGGAATAAAATATTTTGCCGCGATGAATTGGAAAATTGTAACGTTCCAAACTATAAAGTGATTGTACTTACAACATGTCAAGAGTTTGGTGGATTCTACTGTTTCACTCCCAATTAAAGATAACATAAATGTTTATAAATGTTAGATTGCATGTGGCTTTTATGCTTAAATTAGTGCTTTATGTTTAATGAAGTTATTAGATGCAACTCACGTACTAAGTGCTGCTATATTTATTTGATATGTTTTTATATCTATCTTCTTGTGTCTCTGAAGGGTAATTACGCCAATCCACGAACTTACATCAAGAATCTTTCAAACCAAATACTAAAACGTAGTATATCTACCTACCTATCTATCTATCCATCTATCTATCTATCTATCTATCTATCTATCTATATATATATATATATATATAAATATATATATATATATGTGTGTGTGTGTGTGTGTTTGTGTGTGTGTGTGTGTGTGTGTTTGTGTGTGTGTTTGTGTGTGTGTGTGTATGTGTATGTGTGTGTCGCCATGATAGATCGATAACCACTATACACATTTTTTCTCTGCTTGTTTCTTTCTGTGTTCCTTTCTGTGTGGTAGAGCGTAGACTCGAAACGTTAAAGACTTTTTTCAATTCCCGAGCCTTATACTAATACATTTGTTTGTTTTCTACATTATCTGTCTTCCTCTTTTGTGAATTCTCCCTATTTTATATATATATATATATATATATATATATATATATATATATATATAAATATATATATATATATATATGAGTTACCCAGCATTACCCGGGTTACTACTGCTCTTATTCTGACTACTAAACAATTAATATGAAGATATATTTTTTTGTCATAATCAGTTCAAAATATGTATATTATATTAAAACATATCTAAATTGTAATGCTAATAGCATTTAGAACTGAAAAACTGTCAATCTTGAAGGATTTCAGGGTAAACAATATTCATTGTGTAATTTTTTATTGATGTCCAAATGAATAAATTGTTGCTGCTTCCAACCCGTGAGCAACCAACATGGAGTTGACCGTGGGAGAAGCACGTCGTAGAGAGATGAAATCAAACTACTTTGAGGGATTGACCCTGAGATTTGTTAATTGAAATCCCCAAACTTATTTTGATTGGAAACTGAAACCTTTTAAATTCAAATGGAACATCTGTAGGTATGAACAGAAATTTTGGAATAAAGACATTTTCTTCTTTGTGAATGCCTGTTATGATTGTTGCCTGTAGGACATAGGGCTTCATGGAAGTAACAATTAAGCGAGTTCCATTACACAGGCGATGTGGTTCAAGATTCCCAAGCAACAAAATAGGAGCATTCAGCTTCAGTGTCAAGTTATGCTGTGGCTTCCCAGTGGATTTGAAGTGTGTTCAGAAGTTCAACAGGTTATTGAACAGCCTGATCTTGGACGAATGTTGTGTGAATTAATGGAAAAGTAATTTCTGATGTGTCTGTTACTTTTGAAGTTCATGATTGAGTTTATCAATCATTTCATAGCCAGTTTATATCAGTGTGATTGAAAATCACACATACACGTACACACACATACACTTTCACATACACTTATGTGCATATACTAAGACAGACACACACAGACATACATTTTCGTAACGAACGCGCAAGCACACATGCAAACACACATACTCACAGACACAATTACACATATACAAAATGTGTCGTGGTGGTGGAGGTGGTAGAAAATGTCCTTTACTATGTGGTACATAACGAATGTGCAAATACACAAACATTCACAGACACATATACACTCATATACAAAATGTGTCATCGTTGTGGTGTAAAATGTCCTTTACCATGTCGTTCGTAATGAACGCGTAAACACTCACACTCACAATCACATACACACTCATATAGAAAATGTGATGTTGTCATCGCCGTGGTATAAAATGTCTTTTAGTGTAGTTGACTATAGAAAGATTACTTTTGAGAAAATGTTATATTGTTTTAATACAAATGAAAATAAAAATTACATGTTGACACTCGCATTGTCTAATAGTATTACCTCGTGAAATCTGTGTGGCTAAACTACAAATATACCGCCCAGTGACTTTTTCTTGTATATATCCCATCTTTTTCGTATTTATATGACTTCTCATTGCCAACAGCATTATCTCCAATTGAAGATAGTATGATAAGATTCAATGGAAATTTAGGTGTTTTTTCGTGCAGTTCGAGTGTCCATGTAGAGCACTCATTGGCAAACCATGGTTTGAGGTACTTCCTGAATAGTACGCATAAGGAAACATTACTTTCAACTTAATTTAGTCATATGACCATCCTGATGATGAGTCAGGTGAGTCAGGTGTCATGCAGCTTTTCTGACGATGAGTTATGTTTCGTGCGGCCCGTTTCTCAAAAACCGTTCCTTCTACTTAGCAGAGGTTATTACTAAGTCCCAGAGCAGGCAAATTCAAAGAGATCCTCGATCGAAAATATGTCTGATTTGAGAGAGACATATCTGTTATTTTCAGCAAGTCCGGTGGCCATATGGCTGCTAAACAACGAGACCAGCCATCCTATTTTGACATCAATTGTGTGATTCGCTTCTCTGCCAGAACAAAGAGAGACTCTCTTAATTTCCTTGATATTCAGTCTCAAAAATGCTGTTGTATGAAATTGTGTGAGATAAGAACTATTTCCCTTGCAATACTTCAAATAGAAGGTTTGTGAAGCGGTTTGAGTTATGAGTTACCTAAGATGGGTGCAATAAAAGGTGAGAGGAACTGCCGGTAATGATTCATTTACATATATCAATATACTTATACAATAATAAGCTTATATAAAGGATGCAAACATAAAGAGAGATAAAGAAAACAAAGTACGGATGAAAGAAGCAAGTAAATGTTTATTAATGGTATATGTGTGCACCTGTGGGGGTGGAGGGACAGAAAGTGAGTGAGAGGGAGGGAATATGTGAGTTCATGCTTGAGTGTATATGTGCACTTAAAATAATCATTAGGAAGAAAATTGAAAGAAACGAGACTTAACAAGATACATATATAGAAAAAGACGTTAAGCTTCAGAGAAGACATCATATGGATTCACTGATGTGATAACAACCTTTAACATTCTTTTGAAGTTTATTTGAAAATGTCACCCGCTTCAATAGTAATATTTCGTTGTATGTTTTGCTGTTGCTTTTCGTTTTATCTTTTCAAATAATCCAGTATAGCATATGTTATTTGGTTTGGCAGAAGCGAAACGAAAACCTAAAACCTATTTCATTAGCACATATTTTACTCCTAATACATATA
>NC_068986.1:52336715-52345439 GCF_001194135.2 Octopus bimaculoides | reverse complement strand
TATATATATATATATATATGTATATATGATATATGATATATATGCGTGTGTGTGTGTAGTATGCATATATATATATATGTATGTATGTATGTATGTATGTATGTATGTATATTCTTTTATTTCAGGCTGCGCTCAATCGAACTTTTTAGATTTGTAAAACATGACATATGACATGCAACAGAAGAAAGTCTCAGCAGTGCTAATTAGAAGTTATTTATCTCGATATTATCCTATACATGATATTAGATATATTGAGTAAACCATTATAGAACCACCCGTGCGGAATTTGCATTGTTGTGTATATAAAATTTAATGAAATGTAAAAATTATTCCTGAATTTAAGAGAGATTCCTTTATGTGTCTCTTTAACCGGGTAGCTAGTTCCCCATTACTAACTATCGATCATTCATGTTATCATTTTATGTTCCTCCATAAAAAAATATACCAACGTTATGTCTTTCAATCAATTGTCTTCTGTATTATTTTCTTAAAATTTCTTAACTACCTTTTACATATACATAACTTTTACAAATCACCGACTTTACATTCGTTCCAAATATGATTTTCATTATATTGCATCTATGCTATTTAATTTTCTCAATTGTTCGATATTTATACAGATTTGAAGTGACTTTTTCACTTATTCGGATGATAATATATATTTATACCCATGACAGTTGCTCTATGAATGGCCTCTACTAAGTGCCAGCTTCTAAATTATTATTTTATATATGTTTGGAAGTAATTAGATTTTGCATATTGTGTTACTTATACTTTAAATATTTTTTTTTTATATAATCTCACTAAAATTCCACCTTTTCTCCATTTGGTAATGTTCAAATAGTAGTATGATGTGGGGGTATATATTACAGTATCCACTTTCAATTTTTAATACAAATACCGTAAATTTCATTTTTACCCCTTCCCACCAGAACATACAAAAACGTCAGTAATTAAATTAATTATGTATTATCCTCTGTGAAAAATGGCTGTATGCCAAATTTAAACAAACCGCATTATTCGTAGTAATATATCTGAAACTTCATTGAGGCAGAGACATTTTAGTTTCAGTCTCTGAGTTCTGATTTTAAAACTAGAATTAGTTGAATTTGCGTCATATTTATTTGAGAAAGAAACAATAACATACCAATAGGAGACTATTTTCAATTTCATCTCAAATAATACATCCTATTATCATCTAGACTATAAATGCATAAGGCAATGGTTTAATATTTAAGGGTGTTTCCGCCGAGGTCGACTTTGCCTTTCATCCTTTCGGAGTCGATAAATTAAGTACCAGTTGCGTACTGGGGTCAATCTAATCGACTGGCCCTCTTCCCCAAAATTGTGGGCCTTGAACCTAGAGTAGAAAAGAATATTTAAGGGCGTTGAGGCGGTGAGATGTTAGGATCGTTGACACATCTGGCAAAATGCTTAGCGGCATTTCGTCCGTCTTTACTTTCTGAGTTCAAATGCCGCCGAGGTCGACTTTGCTTTTTAGCCTTTCGGTTTTGATAAAATAAGTACCAGTTCATCACTTGCGTCGATGTAATCAAATTATACCTTCCACCGAGAATGCGGGCCTTGTGCCAAAATTTGAAATTAAGGGCGTTAAGACGATGAGCTGGTAGAATTTTTAGTACGCCGGATAAATTACTTAGCGGCTAAGAGTAAGTAGGTTATTGTACCTTTACTTTATAGAGAGTGTAAAACTTGCGGAAACCTAGCGACTATTTTTAACCGGTCTCTTTGGCTCACATCTAATAAAATGTTGATTGTAGAGTGTAAAACGCATATGTATATAGAGTATATCCTTATAATGTTTCATTTTGCTTTTTCTGTTATAATTGGGTGGTAGCGGAACAGTGTAACTTTTTAAATTAGTTACATTTCGCTGAAGCGAATCCCTGCTATTTCTAGCAGTCGGGTTTCCACGACTGAAGTTCAGCATAAGTAGCCCGAAACCCTTCGGCCTCATGATCCCGTGGTCTACTAATGGAGGGTAGGGGTTCGCTCCTCTGCTTGCAATCTTGCAATATATACAGGGTGCTGTTTGCTGGTGGAGGATCTGTCTAAGCTTAAAACGGTAGTAGCAGCCATTCGTTTCTGACAAAGGAACATTTAGAGCGATGTATATTTTGTTCACTCTTCATCACAATCAAAATATGTATTCCTATTTTTATTGTGATCCGAATAATATGTTTCTATAGTTTCCGTTCTTTACTTTTTGCATGAAATTTTCTGTTATGATTTCAGATCTGTGCTTTCTTTAAATTCTTTACTCATGATGGAAGTTACAATGAATGTTAGTTAAGAGATAAATTTCACTGTTTTCTTGTGCGTTAAGGGGGGATACGTTAAGGGGGTGCTGAAAGGTTCCTGGCTTTGGGTAAAAAAACAAACAGAGAATGATCAGTTAATTATGATTTTATTCAACATATTCCTCTCTCAGATTAATACACTTATTGCAGCGTCTCTGTACAGGAACACGGACGATTGGGCCTTCAACCAGGTCTTTAACGATATCCTAAAACCTAGGAACTTTTCAGTACCCCTCGTAGTACCTAATCCAGTTGCAGTGAGATTTATGCAACTGATACCCAGACTGAACATTTGAGTACCAAATGTATGCAGACAGATATGCAGATGACCGGTTAGAAGACTGAAGATCAAGCTTGAATGCTGACAATAGTGAATTCAGTTAAAAGCATTCGAAACCTCCGTAGTGTATATCTTAGACTTGCTTTAAGTGTAGTACAGTTAAAATAATATTACTTCCATGGATATCGCTCAATACATGCGTTGTTTTATTATTTTCGTTGTTTGATTAATGTTAATAGATTGTATCTGGAAGAAGGCAGCAGAGACGCCTGTTGTTTTATCTGTTTTCGTCAGTGTTAATATTATTATTCACCTGAACCGATGATACAAATAAAGTAGGTTCTGAATTCTAATTAAGCTGCAGCTGAGGTTAATAACGTACGATGTTTTAATAAACCTGTGGCTTTTAACTATACAACTGTCAAGCATTTGACGTCTTTCAGGCTTCATGAAAAAATATAAAGAAAAAAATATAAAGAGAATCCTTTGTTCTTTATTTAGCATGCTGTTTCATGTTACTGTTTTGATGACATGCGTGTACCTCATTTCATTTATGTGCATACCAGAAATATTTTACCTGCATGCTGCAGGCAAGGTGCACGGTGCACGGTGCACTTATGATGCTTGCTATATTCATGTTTTTTTAATAAAGTGATTTTACTTTACTTTTTATCTCTGTTGTATTTAATTTGTTTTAGACATGATCCCTTTAATGTACAGATGAGATAATTCGATGAACTCTTCGTATTCTGTTATATGTGTTCTCCCTGTCAACATATGACTGTTGAGATTTATTGGGATTTAAAGCTCGGTATTTTTCTCTTTCTTTCTCTGTATAGGTGTGGGGGGGGGGTGCGTATGTATGAATGTATGCATGTGTGCATAGATTTTTATCTAAATCTACGTGTATATTTCCAACTTCCTATGTATATGCGTTAACGCATGCTGTGTATGTGCGTGTAATGTGTGTGCGTCTGTGTCCGTGTGTGTGACTTTCTGTGCCTTTATTCTTTAGTACTTTCTCCAGGCTTTGATATTTTTTGAGGATAAATGTTTGTTATCGCAATTGTGATCTGTAATAATTTGTGGACAGATTAAGTTCAGCTCTATGTTATATAGACGTATTTTCGTTTGTTCATGGAAACTTGTCCTCAGATGTTGATTGTCTTGTGTGAATCTACTACCGTTGAAGAAGATAATTTGTAAACGATAACTGTATAATTACTTGCACTGAGCTAAGATCGGTAATAAGACATCTCGAAAGTATGTATAGATATCGCAACTACATGCATTGTCGAACGCACGCCGTACATATCTGTTATATAGTGTCAAGATAAATTGTGGAACATCTAAATATATAAATGGCGAACGTGGCTGCATCAAAACTGGATGATGTCTTTGTTTAGCCAGAGTGCAGTCCTGGTGAATGTGGCAACACAACAATGGACAGAGAGGAGGCTTGCGTTTGAAAATGCAGTCTCTTACTACATATTCTCAATGCATACCTTTCTGTTTAATACCATATAGTGCTGTTTAGTGATTATTTGACTGCTATTTGTAGCAGGCAGACTTAACGCGTTGGAAACGCGTGTCTTAGTGGTTAGAGGCTTGCACTCGTTGAAATCACGAGCGCAAGATCATGATTTCGATATCCGAACCAGACGGTGCGTTGTGTTCTCGAGCAAAAAACTTCATTTGAATTTGCTCCAGTCTGCTTAACTGGGAAGTTAACCATACAAGAGACCTGCTAAGCTCTGACCTTGTTAATTCTAGGGCTCATATCAGAACCTACAAGTGACCGCATTAATAGCTTTTGCGTCTGCTTGAAACTAGAGTACTATTAAAGCAGTGGCCTTCAATCTGGAATTTTAAAACAATTGGCAAACAACTTATGAGATGTATAGTAATGACATACTAAAATTATAAAATCTAATAATCTAGAACAATCCCCAAAACGTCCGGAATTCATATGCAAACATACATACATGCATACATACATACATACATGCATGCATGCATGCATACATACATACATACATACATACATACATACATGCACACACATATATGAGTGTGTGTGTGCATTTATTACATATATGCATATTTATATATATATATATATATATATATATTAATATGAATACATATGTATATTTATATATATATATATATACATATAAATATTTAAACATATACATACATATATATATATATATATATGTATATATACGAATATATATATTTACATATAGAAAATGGAGGATAATATGCTGAACCCAACTACTTGCAGACGGTGTATCCCGTTGAATTCATTAATTTAATTCATAGCAAAAGTGACAAAGGGAGGAAGAAAAGAAAAAGTCCCAGCAGTATACTGGATAGATACTATCCCTTAGTGGGTTGTACCCCCAACCCCTAACTCTCTCACGTTATATTTACATATATATATTCATATACATATATATAAATATATGTACGTATTTAAATATATATATGTATATATATATATATATATAAATATACATATGTATTCATATTAATATATATATATATAAATATGCATATATGTAATATATGCACACACACACTCATACACACACACACACACACACACACACACACACACATATATATATATTGCTGGAATTTACAAAAAAATAAACAAAACAAAAGACGAAGACGGGTGTGTAAACAGCAAACAGATGTATTAGTTTAACGCTCGGGAAGTGAGAAAGTCTTTTACGTTTCGAGCCTATGCTCTTCAACAGAAAGGAACACAGAAATAAACAGAGTGAGAACATAAAAAAAAGGTTTAGTGGCTAGCGATCAATCATAGCGAGTGCTGGACAGAGGTGGTCCTTGGGTTGGTGCATAGTTATTGCAGCTTTTTTTTTCAACAAATTTTATTCAACAAGAACAATAACAACACGTAACAAAAACATCTTTAAATGATTATTTCGGAGCATATTCACCATCTACTTAAATTACAGCTTCCCATTTGTTTGGCAGACAGTCATTTAAAGATGTTTTTTGTTAAATATTGTTAGTTTTTTTGTTGAATAAAATTTATTAAAATAAAGCCGGAATAATTATGCACCAACCCAATATATATATATGTATATATATATATATATATATATATGTGTGTGTGTGTGTGTGTGTGTGTGTGTGTGTGTGTGTGTGTGTGTGTGTATTATGTGTTAGTGTGTGCATGCGTGCATGTATAATAGTTCGTGTTCGATATTAGATTTGTATTGTTGGCAGACTTTTCTGCTTACGTAGACATCTAACTGTCGTACATATATTTTTCGATAAGAATGAATAACTTCGTACATGTTTATTGACTTCTTAGAAGTCTCCACGCAGTCTACCTCTATATTTATATGCTTAATGATATTCTTTCAATACCTTTTGATTTTCAGACATTAGACTCATGCAACTGTTGGTAGACCTTCAACATTACACATTAATAACGTGCTTGGTAACTAGTATTTATAGAATAAGTAAATCTATCTTGTATTTGTCTGAAATATTTGTGAATGCTTGCCGTGCAATTATTTTCTCCTTTATCTTATCATTTTAACATATTTTGTTCCAAATTTTCATTTAATTCATTATTCTTCTCTTCCTTTTTCTTATCATTGACGCAAAATGCGAAGGCTGCATTGTTCGTGTTAAAAGAATGTGTTCTAAATCAATCATGAAGGATGTGTATGGCTGTGATACAACGGAGCAATAAAACTGAGAAGTCTCTATTTAAAGAAACACAGATGTCGTATAGTTTCTGATTCTAAACACATATATATTTTATTTTATTTTATTTGGTTTTATTCAAATAGAGCAAAGAAAAAGTTTCGGGGATGTATTTATTCAGATAATTTATTTAACGTGAGAACATGTGTTGAAACTAAAACAGTTACTCTATGGAAAGCACATATTAACCATTCCAAAACACACAAAGGCCGTTAAGTACACTTAAACATTTATCATTTGGTCACAAAATTTTCGTTGCATCAAATGCAAGCTGGTTACTAACACAGTTCCATTTCATCTGATTTAGGGCGAGGCTATTGGACATACACATAGGTTTCAGAGATATAAATATAATTTTATCTATATCGGGCAATAGTTCAAGTCGTCAGTGCCTGGTGCTTCTTTTTGGTTGCAATTCACATGCCTTACCTTTTCTTCTTTCATTGAGTGCCAGATCCCTTGGTACTGTACAAAGCAAGAAGTAAGAAATGAGATCTAAATGATACTCTTTCAGACTATGACTAGAGAAATGAGACGAGTTAACGAAAATGCGGCATTAAAATATGTTCCTTTTACGTTTGAAAGTTAAAATTCCACATTTCCCAACATTGCAAGTAATGAATAAAAGAAATACAATTCATTACAAAGATCAACATAATTTACTGCTTATTTTTCTGGATATGATGGAACGTGTCAGGTGTCCACAGCCAGCAGACTAAGGTGACACTTGTTTACTGGTCATGCTCCAAGAACCCTGCGAAGAATTCTTACAGTTAAAAGCAATCTTGATTTTTGTATGTCTTCTACCCTTACACTAGCACCAATCGTTTTTAGCCACGCTGGTAGCTGAGTGCTGATACTTCCAATTCCATCTACTCTCCTCATTGACCACAAACTTCGTATTTCTCATTTCAAATTGTAAGAGTGGTTTATTTTTTCTTCTTTCACATTGATCCTGTTGTCACCGGGGTAAGAACATACATGTTCCTTCTTTTTTATTCACCACAACAACGTCCAGTTTCCGATGTCGAGTCAGGTGATCGCACTGGATTATTGCATCACGCAGAATTTTGCAATTCTCATTTTCGGGGACTTCTGGAGTTCACTCATACCACGGCTTTGCTCTTTGTAGGCCGTAATTTTCACAGAGATCCCAATGGATCATTTTTGCCACTTTGTTATGGCGTCTTTTCTATTCGCACTGTCCCAGTTTCGGGCATTTTCTAACGATGTACCATACCGTCTCATCCCTCTCACCACACATTACTATCTGTAGTGTCGTCTATTCTGCACTTCATATAGTTGGTCCTAAACGCTAGTTCCTGAGTTGCGCATATGAGTGCTTCTGTTTCCATCTTCAAGTCATCCCTCTTCATCCATAGCCACTGGTCCTCTGTACGTGTCTTGACATTCAACATCTCTTGCAAACTGACAGTACAATTTCATTTCCTTCCATGCCTTTTCTCTTTCTTTTTATCATTTCTTATTTAAATTTTTCTTTAGTTATACAATTCTCAGTTTTGATGACACCGGCCTTCTACGTGTCTTTCAACAGTGGCTCCACGGCATTCCTATATACCACCGTAAGCTGTTTTCTTCTGCTTGGATACAGTCCTAGCAACTGATCAAACCTATCTCACCTGTTCTGGACAAATACAGCCTATCGGTGTCACTCTTATGGTGGAAGCCTCAGTGTACTGTCAACATTTTTCTGGTTTTGGTATCCATTTTCTGTTGCAATTTTATAATTTCCGTTCCATACCGATGTGATGCTATCGCCCACGTATTAACTGTTTGGATTTTAATTCCATCCAGTCAATTTTGAGCGCAACACCAACCTCAATCTTCGGAAATACTCCATCCTCAGTTGCTCTTTCATTTCCTTTTCCATTATCTCGTTGAACTCCAGTACACCAAGTTATTTGTATCCTTCCGTTTCAATATGTTTAATCAAGTCTGTATTCGATAATTCTACCCTTGCTTGGACTGTAACTTGCCTCATTTTAGGTAGATTATGCCACACTTCTTGAGACCGGAATTATTATTATTATTATTATTATTATTATTACTGTTCAGTAGTTTTATTTTTATAACGTGCTTTCACTTCACTACCGAGCGCAGCTCTGTGCGCCTTGGGTATGTGATGTGGTTTGCTGTGGTGCTCTTATGTTTACTGTATTGAAAGTGTTTTGCGTAGAATGTGTGCAGTACCCAGTAGTGCAATTTTCTGTATGTTATATATATTTGTAAGTCCTGCTATTTTTGTTATGTATTTGTCTGAATATTTTTTTATTATGCCTAAGGCACCTACTATGATAGGAATTGTTTCTGTTTTTAGATTCCACATTCGAGTTATCTTTATTTCCAGGT
>NC_068986.1:52326476-52335642 GCF_001194135.2 Octopus bimaculoides | reverse complement strand
GTGGTGCATCCTATATCCTGTCATTATTTTTCTTGCTTTCCTGTCTATTTTACATAGTTCGTTTAGTGTCCAGTTAAGGATGTTGTAGCTGTAGCTTATAACTGGGACAGCTAAAGTGTTGATACCCATTATCTTGTTTTTAGCATTGAGCTCTGTTTTTAGTATTGATCTAACTCGTCTATAGTACTCTTTCTTTATTTTTTCTTTCATTTGTGTATGTTGTATCCTATCTAGTTCATTGACTATTATTATTATTATTATTATTATTATTATTATTATTATTATTATTATTATTATTATTATTATTATATGTTTGACCTTTGCTTTGTATTTGTACAAGTTGGTTCCAAGTCTCAACCAGAGATCTCAAGAGAAACAAGTTAGAAGTTGTTGGTGTTATGTCTAGGGTGTCATAAATTTAGTTTTGTACATAGTATTGTTTTAGAGAATATTTAACAAGACATAAGAAAATTATGAGTTTGTTTTAAAATTTGAGCTTACGTACACAGTATTTTACGTTGGATATGGGCAGTTCCCATGAGCACCATCTTTTGAATTTCTTCCATTTTGGAGCTTCCTGGTATCTGAGCTAGGTAGGAATCATCCCCTTTTTGCTATCACTCCTAGGGCACCTATGAAAACAGGTATTGTTTTAGTCTTGAGGTTCCATATTTTGCCAATATCTATTTCAAGATCTTTATACTTGCTCAGTTTTTGGTTGATCTTCACAGATACATTTATGCGGGTTGGGACAGTCATATCAATGAAGAGGCATTATATCTGTCAGTTTGAATGGTGAAGTTCCAGAAGAGTGAGATGTGATCATTTTCAAGCACTGGAGGTGTTGTGTGTTCCCACCAGTTTTTATCATGGAGCAGGTCCAGGTTTTTTTTCAAATTGCCCAGAGAATATACTGTGCTGCTCTATCATGCCTGTTGAGATACACATGGAGATAACATGATCAATGGTTTCATTTTGTTGTTTACATACAAGACATGTTGAGCTACTGCCGTTCTTTAATATGTGAGCCTGGCAGTTCCCTATAGGTAGGCATTGATCTTGGGCTGCGATGATAAACCCTTTTGCTTCTGTTTTTAAGCCAGAGTACACTAACCATTGATGGATAAGGGCTTTGTCAACATGTGCACTATTTCTCTCTTTGGGTATATGTCATTGATAGGTTTTTCTCGCCATTTATAAGTAAGAGTATTTAAGGCAGCAACATTTTAGCATGGGTTTTCATACGCTTAGCTTTTTCTGCATTTGTTTCTAGTACGTCTAATTCTGGTATTTGCCTTATTTGGAATTCACTTCGATTTGGAATTCATTTTGCCTCTTTTGTTACTGAGTATGATGCTGTCTTGCTTTCGTGCTTTTAGACAAGTTTTAACATCCAGTCATCAGAGTTTTTCAGGTAGGTGTCGAAGCCAATTGTGGCAAGCTTCATCGTTAATTCCAGTTGTAAATGTCCACGGCCACACGCTTTTTTTTGACAGGTAAAGTCATTCTTAGGGTGGTACATTCAATGCATTGTCAACAATTCTCGTATTTTTCAGTCAAGATTACATATTTCAGAAACTGACCAGTTAATGGTTTTGAAACTATAAGTCACGAGCGGTATGGTTAAAGTATTGATTGCTTCGATCCTGTTTGTTGCATTCAGCTCTGTCTTGAGTATTGGCCTTACCCTGCGATAACAGTAGCAAAAGAGGTTGTATGATGGACCAAGTTGAAAGAACCGAAGACAGCAGTTTCCTTTCAGGCCAGTCCCGCATCAAATTTTTCAAATTTCACTTGGAAAAGAAGATGAGCGTAAAGTGAAAAGTGAGCCCCCCCCCCAGTACATTTGCTAAAAGGTGGGTGAATGTAGCGAAAATGGACCTACTCTAATAATGTGCCTGTAGGCTAGTGAATTTGAGAGGGAGATGGGTTCCCTTCGCGGGTGCCCTCGAAGCGTCGTGTGGTTCGAGATTGGTGGGGTACCTGAGCCAACCCCAGGTGGTTACCCCTACTAAGGAACTTTCATTGTTATATTCTCCTTGTTTGATATTACTGTTATTGTTTTAATTGCGTACTCGTTCTTTTGTCTGAAACTCCCACTGTCCACATCTACTGTATTTTCCCCTATATGTCAGCCCTGGTGGTCAATAAATGAAATTATTGTTATTATTATTATTATTATTATTATTATTATTATCATTATTATTATTATTATTATTATTATTATTATTATTATTATTATTATTATTATTATTATTTCAATTTTGTTTCTATTTCTTGCCGAGTATCTTCCTGACATCTAGGACAAACGAACACTGTATACATGGTAGGCCATTAGTTTCAACTCACCAGGTTGTTCATTTGCAAAGTCAAGTTATGTGATAGAAAAAAGGGGGGAAAAGATAGAGAGAAAAAGGGCAAAAAAGGAAAAAATAAAAAAATGGAAATGGGGAAAAAATGATAAAATAAAAAACATAAACGGAGTGAAATGAAAGACAATTCACAGTAAGAATATTCTTCTCAATATGTGTAACGTACCAGTTAATACAATCTTTTTTACTTCTTCCATGGATGGTAAGCCAGGAATCTTTCTCAATTAATTTTCAGTTCCCTTTTTGATCATGCCTAGTGCTCTTTCAAACACTGGTATTGTAACTGCCTTGAGAAGCCACATCGTTTCAATTTCAATGAGCAAATCTTTATAGTTTCTGAGCTTGTCAAATTCTTTTGTGAGATATTGTGATCATAAGGAAAACTCATGTCGATCAATAAGCAAACTTTATTGTTTTCATCTTTCACAACAATACCCGGTTTATCAGCTTTGGCGGTTATTAGGCATAGTGGACGAAGCTGAAAAGCATGAGGACAGATACATTCCTGTTTGGTAGAGGTCTCATTGACTTCTTCAAGTTTAACTTGAAAAGGAAATTATGGTTGGAGAGGGAAGTGCTGTCCTCGAGTGAGTTTATCGAAGGGTGAGTGAAAGTTTCGAAAATAGCAAGAGTGGATAGTACCTCTCTGAGTGTAAACCTGTGAGTCGGAGAAAGGAAATTCGAGAGGGAACTTGCCTTTGGTGTTCAGGGAGATCTTGGACAGTAGAGCTCCTCGATTACCCTTAGAGATCATCCTGTATCAGGAGGACTACATAACTATCATTCTCCTTTTCTTTTTCTTTTTTAACCTTTGTATACTATATATTTCCCTTCCTTTTCATTATATACCGTGTATACTTACTCTTTTTTGTTTATTTATTTATTATTTCATTTCATTATATATGTCACCCCGCACACACGTTATGTCTGTTTTGTATTGTCCCCCTTATCCTTCGGCCTAGTGGCAAATAAATGAAATCATCATCATCATCGTCATTATTATTATTATTATTATTGGGTGAGAGAGCAGTGCATGCCATCAAAGTGATACTGGGGTAAAATATACGAATCCCATTATACCCATCATGACTACCTGTCTGATAAGGGTACAGCAGGAAGATGCATCAGAACCATATGTGCGCGACATGGTGATCTCATATCAAGATAAACAGCACATGACCTCGCAGGTGGGGCCCAGTTAGAATTTTCTTCAGGTCAAGTAGCCCATCCCGCTCAAAAGATCCCTGAATAAGGTTTGCTTAGGGATGTTGAGCAAAGCACTCATGTTTCCAAAGGTGAATTTTTCAAACCACAAAGAATTCCTCTCAACACATGACTATGATGCTCCCCCTCTACTTCTGCTCATGATCAGAGATGCACATATCGTCAATCACTAAGGGACATTCTCAACTGGTTAAGATCAAACAACTGACAGGCAAATCTGTGGTATTAAGCAGAATATTTGCTGTAGCCCATCTTTTTATACCAAGACAAAACAATGTACATGATAACACTTCCAATCAATTGAGATCAGAAGCCATGAGAGCCACTGCCTGGTTCTGCATCCGGGCATATTATTATTATTATTATTATTATTATTATTATTATTATTGTTATTATTATTATTATTATTATTATTATTATTATTATTATTATTACAATTATCAAGTTGGTGCTAAGGTGCTGGGTTGGTAGAATCGTTAGAGAACTAGACAAATTGCCCTTGCTGTAACAGTTTCGACTCTTAACGCTAGGAGTACAAATCCCGCGCAGATCAGCTTCTACCTGTCATATCTCCAGTAATGGATACAATGAAGTAGCAGCCAAGCATTAAGGTCAATATAATCGGTTAAGCCCATCCACCAAATATTTTAGCATTGTACCAATCCCAGACCCCGCGATTAACGTTGAATTTGTTCTTATCTTATTGCTAACTGACATTTTCTCATAACTATAAACCGATTATTTAAACACTTTTCTGTTTTTATTGATTGTGACAATCAGCTTCAGCGCAAATTTCATTCATTTTATTCTTGTTTTCAGTTCTAATTTGAAAACTTGCAAACATATTGGAAACATTCCAGACAGCCATGCAAATAGAGTATCAGAAGAAATTTCCAAGAGCGGAATTGCAAACGACACTCTCATACAAACAAAACCTAGTCACATACATGCTAACATGTGAACAAGCACAGAGTTACACATACACACACACATATATACACACTTGTGTATACACAATTACACACATGCACATATATAGGGGCACGCGCGCGCGCGAACACACACGGACGTAATCTTCATTCATATAGCTTACACGTATAGAATACAGTTGTATGTCCACACATATACGAAGATAAGATGCAAGACACCTATATAAGCGTACTCAGTAATAACCAGTAATACACAAAATCCAGTCCGTGCACACGCACGCATAAACATTCATCCATAAATAAAAACGAAAATCACGTTTGCGAAACAAAAAAGAAGATATTTTTTTATATTAAACAAGGAGCGAGCAAGCGCGCACGCACACACTCACACTAACACGCATACACAAAAAACTAATAGATCCACAGGAGCAGGCAGTCATAATTTCATAACGTTCGAACAAATACAGTCACATGCAAATGAAGCACTTATAACACACACACACAAATATATATATATACATTATACCTCAATATACATCGTGGAATGTGGAAGAGCAATGGCCCAGTGGTTAGGGCAGCGGACTCACGGTCATAGGATCGCGGTATCGATTCCCAGACCGGGCGTTTTGAGTGTTTATTGAGCGAAAACATCTAAGAGCGACACGAGGCTCTGGCAGGGAATGGTGCCGAACCCTGCTGTACTCTTTCACCACAACTTTTTCTCACTCTGTTTCTGTTGTGCCTGTAATTAAAAAGGTCAGCCTTGTCACACTGTGTCACGCTGAATATCCCCGAGAACTACGTTAAGGGTACACGTGTCTGTGGAGTGCTCAGCCACTTGCAAGTTAATTTCACGAGCAGGCTGTTCCGTTTATCGCATCAACTGGAACCCTCGACGTCGTAAGCGACGGAGTGCCAACAACGACAAACATTGAGGAATAAGGTCAACAGTTTTGAGAAGAGTTGGGGTGGCATTTCAATAGCAACGAACCCAGTGCTGAGTGTTATCCGCACTATTCTTTTATTCTTTTACTTGTTTCAGTCATTTGACAGTGACCATGCTGGAGCACCGCCTTCACGAATTTTATGTGGCATCTTTAGTTCGTTATGATATGTAGTTCGCGCCTGAAGAATATGTTTGAGTTTCTCAATATATGAAACTATCGGTAGCACTCTAATACATGGGGTACTCTATTTTGTTGCATTTTCTCTCAACAATCAGTACATTATACATATATGTGATTGGGAAACAAGCTTCTTACCACGCAGCCACGCCAGCACCTGTTGTAATACCAGGAACTATGGCAAAGATGCCATGATTATCGCTTTTATTATTTTGGGTGGGTTCTTATACAAAATAGTGAAATTAATGGTGAAATTGATACTAATTTTGCTTTGTTGCTATTATCATAATTTACAATATATTTTATATTAGTAAAAGGCAGTGAGCTGGGAAAGTCCTTACCGTGCCGGGCAAAATGCTTAGCGGCATTTCGTCCGTCTTTACTTTCTGAGTTCAAATGCCGCCGAGTTAACGACTGTGTCTCTCATTCTTTCGGAGTCGATAGAATAAGTACCAGCTGAGGACTTACCGACTACCCGAAACCGCTGACATCTTGCCAACATTTGAAACCAGTATATTATATATTAGTATTACAGGTGCAGTCGTGGCTATGTGGAAAGAAACTTGCTTCCCAGACACACGGTTCCGGGTTGAGTGCCACTGCGTGGCATCTTGAGAAAGAGCCGATCAAAGCCTTACAAGTGGATATGGTAGACAGAAAAGGAAAGAAGTCCGTCGTATATATGTGTGTGTGTGTGTTTGTTTCCCACCACCGCTTGATAACCGGTGTTGGTGTGTTTGCTTCCCTATAACTCAACGGTTCGGCAAAATGAGAAAGATAGAATAAGTACTGGGGTCGATTCATTCGACTAAGAATTCTTCAAGGCAGTGCCCCAGCAAGGCCGCAGTCTAATGACTGAAACAGGTAACAAAATAAAAGAATCAAAGAATAATTCCGTTATTATATTGATAATATAATCATTTGAGCATTTAGTTCAGTTGGTATTGTTAGTTTATAACAATAGATCATAGTAATAAACCTAGAAGCTAGCACGCACACTTGAAATCGTGAGACGTCAAACGTCTGCGACTTCCGGTGTTTAGATGTAAAGTATTAGATGCTGTCCAATAAGTAACATGATAACATCCTAAATGCATATTTCTTCATATACTTTTAAATCGATGTTATTCACTTACATATCCAAAAGGAACAAGTTTCTAATTATATTACAATCTTCAATATATTCTTACATATTTAGGAATGTAACAGCATGTTTTACCTGCTAGTCACATGCACAAATAACATAGTTTTAATATCATACGAATGAACCTGTTTTCATGCACACATACACAAGTGACGGATAGAAATACAAGGCTTCATTTTAAAACTAACAAGACGTCGTCTCCAGCTCGATTCAGCTAAATGGTGCCATGTGGAAATGTCTCCTACAATAGTCTCAATCAACAAAAGTTTGACAGGTAAAATGGTTTGATGGTACATTTATGTAATATATATGCTACTTAAATGCCTAACATTTAATGCATATATGTTTGTGTGTGTATATATATATATATATATATATATATATATATATATATATATATATATATGTATACAGACATGCAGGATGTATGTATATAGTCACCTTCAATTTTCAAAATTTCTGATCTACCGTCTTAATATGTTTTCAGCGGTGTAGAATTTAAAATGCAATCATTCTTTTTCATTCCAGGTGCCATTATATTAAACTTCTGCGAAGTGTAACCATGCCACGCACAGAAAATTCAGCAGAACTGTCAGATTTCCAAAGAGGTTGTATTGTTGGGCAATCTGCGGCTGGTCTTAGCCAGCAAAAAATTGCCCAAAATCTTCAAATTCCTCTTGGAAAGGAAGCTTCGCTGTATGAAGAGAAATGTGGAAAACGAACCCCGTCCGAAAGCTTCTGACATTGAAAAACAGCTAGAAGTTAGTCAAAGAACGTGTGTTACACATCTGCATAAGCTTAAGTATTATGGACGAGCAGCTAGAAGAAAATCTCTCCTTCAACCAATTAATATCACGAAAAGAAAGAAATGGGCTAAGGATATGTCAGAAAAATCCAGTTCCTTTTGGGATAGAGTGATTTTCTGAGATAAATCCAGATATGCATTATTTTCAGACAGTGGACGTGTTTGGGTCTAGAGGCTACCCAATCAAGAATTTGATTTGAAACGACTCCAATCAACTGTGAAACATGGCCGTATCTCTGGAACGGTAAGGGGAGCTGTCACCAGCAACGGTCGTTCTGAGCTGATCGAATGTGTTGGAACCATAAACTCTGAAAAATATATCGAAATACTTAAACAAGGACTACTTCCAATGTATTCACACGATAACAACGAAAAATGACTTTTTATTCATGGAAGATGGGGCTCCATGCTACACAGCAAAAAGGAATCAACAATGGCTAACTGATAATAGGACCAAAAAGTTTTCTTGACCGAGCCAATCTCCTGACATGAACCTTATTAAAAATTTTTGGTGCATACTAGATAGAGCAATACGAAAAACTCGACAGAAACCTAAATCTAAAGATGAATTGTTTCGATTGCTGCGTGAAAATTGGGCAGAAATTCCACAAGAGACAATCTCAAAACTCATCAGTTCAATGCCAAAAAGAGTTTCTGAATTAGAAACTGCAAAGGGAATGTCAACTAAATACTAAAGTATGCAGTCCTACCTATCGGTTACATTTCAATTGTTCGCTTTGCATATTAAATAAAAGGTTTTGAAAATTAAAGGAGTCTATTTACTTACTGCATGTGTGTGTGTATATGTATATATATATATATATATATATATATATGTGTGTGTGTGTGTGTGTGTGTGTATGTGTGTGTGTGTGTGTGTGTGTATATGAAGTCCAACCAAATAGTGATACTTTAAAATTATTTAGTATACGCGTTTCAGGTTTGTATATTATATATTAGAGAAGGTATACATTACGTAACTCTTATTCATTTGAAACATTTTCATTTAGGAAGACTCTTGCAATGGGTGCATATATTACACTAACCTGAAGCGTTTGTGTACTATACAACTATTACAAGTAACACAACTAATACGACTAATGTCAGTAAAACTAGTCGATCTTGATACAACTTTGTGCGTACTCTAACAACGATTTGGAGTACTTTTTTATATTCGACCAGAGTCGAAAATTCTGATATATATATATATATAATATAAAATAATATTCGTTGCTTCATTCATTAATTTCGTCATGCTTTACACCTTATGGAAAGAAGGGAGTACGTGGGAGATATGTGAGATACAGAATCGATAAAATAAGTTACTGTCTATAGAGGAAGATTGAAGCTGATAAGCGGTGGAACGTGATAGTGCAGAATTTAAAAGTTACATAGTCAATGGACGCCAAATACATAACACACGACTACACACAGATACCCTCCGCCACACATACACACACACACACACACACACGACTACTGTTGGAGTATTTCGATCAGTTGGTAAGAGGAGGTAAAGAAACAGTAATATCTATCTATCTATCTATCTATCTATCTATCTATCTATA
>NC_068986.1:52322262-52326399 GCF_001194135.2 Octopus bimaculoides | reverse complement strand
ATATATATATATATATATATACTCCGTTCAGGGAGAAGCTGACTCTCACAGTTCCTATACCACTAAGACTGGGTATTGAAACAACTGCTTGACCGTCCATATGTCAATGTGATATATCTTGACTTTGCAAGGGCTTGTGTTAAAGTAGATCATAGCACGATATGTCACAAGCTCCGAAACATTGGAATTGCTGGTAAACTGGGAGAGTGGCTGCATGTTTTCCCTAAGGACAGAAGTTAGGCAGTTGCGGTCAACAGTGCCCTTTCTGAGGAAGCTCAAGTTCGAAGTGATGTCTCTCAGGGAACTGTCTTGGGACAATTACTATTTACAATAGCCCTCTTAGACATGTCCATGTACACACAGACAACCATTGTCACTTGCTACTCCGATGATACAAAATTATCGCTGGCAATAAAAATGTCCAGATGATATCACAAGCTTACAAGTTGGAAAATTTCAAGCACTGCACTATCAACTCACAAATGCACCGCGGCTTACATATACAGGAGCGAATAGCACTGCAATCCCAGTGTCTCAAACACTGAAAGACTTGGGGATCTGTATGTGCAATGATGCATCATTTCATGTGCACATTAGCAAGATGACAGCAAAGTGCAGATAACTGGCAGGGTGGATAATACGATCCTCCAAGACAAGAGATTAAGATGTTATGCTGACCATGTGAAGGAACTTTGTTCTCAGCCGTCTTGACTACTGCTCTCAGCTATGTTCACCACATAGTGTCAAGCTAACAGGGAAGCTTGAAGCAGTCTAGCGCCAGCACAACAAAAGGACTAAACCAGTGCACCGCATGAGCTCTAGGGAGAGGCTGAAACAACTATGATTTTACTCCCTGGAGGCAAGGCGCGACAGATATATAATAATCTAGATATGGAATACTCTAAAAGGGCTAGTACCTAATTTCGGCATTCAATGTTATACAAATGTCAGGATTGGACGCCACTGTAGCATAGGGTTCAAAGGCCTACTACTCTTCAATACTCTGCCACAAAAATTAAGAAACCTACATAATATAGACGTAGATGTCTTCAAAAACGAACTAGACATTCTCCTTACCACAATATCGGATGAATCGACAGCTCAGCATGAGGTGCAGATGAGGGAAGCAGAAACAAACTCCCTCATGTACCAAATGGCCAAACAGTTGGAGCAAAGGCACCTAGGAGTGATGGTGAGATGCCCTCCCCCAGCATGAGGAAATAGTAATTGTGCAAAACCACGGTGGCGCTCTGGCTTAACCGCAGCCGTATAGCTGAAACAAATAAAGGAATAAAAGATTACACACGCATACATACATACATGCATACATACAAACATTCACACACACACACACGCACTCTCTCAGGCATACACACACACACACACACATACACACATATATGTATCTATGTATACATACATACATACATACATACATACATACATACATACATATGTATATACATACAGTTATTTCAGAACAGTAGATCTCAGAGCAGATAAAGCTATAAATAAGAGATGAGCTGAAGAAGTAAAAATGTAATTTTCAATGGTCGGTTGCGAATGTCCAGAACACACTTACGTCACCACAGGCATGTTCTAAAACTTTGTTTGGCATGTTCTCAACACTAGAAAGTATTAGTAGCACATAAAATCTTATGTTGTGTCTATGAAATAATATTTATCTCTTTTTCTTTGCTGATCTTACCATCACAGAACAGTACGTAATACATACATATGCCAGGGTGTTCGTATGTGCTCATGTATACTTATTGTTTGTATGCTATATTTTCTGATATTATCGTTGGTAGTAAAATATGCTCCTTCGTCTTCCTTATATGATGGTGTTTGATCTGAAGATGTTTCAGCTCTTGTTTCTGGAACAATCACTTATATTTCGATATAAGAGACTATTCGTGAGATCACTTCAGCTACAGTTGTTTGTTGTTTAAAACTAGGTTTTCTTCGAATGAGTGTCGCTACAGCGGTGACTATCACCTTGTGTTCATAAGCACTTCTTATAGAACTAAATTCTTCAATGACTTTCATTCTCAAAGAAAAAAGTATCGAGTTTTATTAAACTGAGAGATTTGACTATTTGACTGATAGCTACGCTGGTGATACAAATTATCTCATGCAATAAAAAATCCAGATGACATCGAAAGCTTACAATGGGACTTAAATGCAATGTACAAATGGGTTTGAATAAACAACATGCAGATTAATGTTGGGAAATTTCAAGTGCGGCATTGATATTTGTAGCATGTGTGATCAGGTAAAAGCTATCTCATTGGCTCATTTCCATACAGCTCTTTTGTTTACATCTGTAACTGTTTAGTTTGCTCATGTTTACGCTATTTTTTCTGTTCTTTTTTTTTTAAATAATATTTCCGTCTCTCTAGTTTCTCTCATAATTCGTTTTACATTTGTTATATTGAACAATATTGTTTTGACGTTGCATAGCCTCTTCCAGTAAAATACACATTATATGCCTTTCTATTTGTATATCTCCAAACATCAGGTTACATTTATATTAATATCAATAATGGCTTTACACACACAAACACTCACCTATACTCACACACGTACACCTGTATTTATCTAGGCATATGTGTATGAATATATGTATGTATGTATGTATGTATGTATGTATGTATCAATGTATGTATGTATGTGTGTATGTATGTATGTATGTATCAATGTATGTATGTATGTATGTGTGTATGTATGTATGTATCAATGTATGTATGTATGGATGTATGTATGTATGTAAATGTCACAGTTTGAGTTTCTGTTGACGTGTTACATGAATACAATGCTTGTATTATCGTTAAGCGGCCAAATGAAGGCCGATGCAAGACAAAGTATATTAATATGATGCTAGTTACTTTAGAAGCGAACATTTTGAACCAAACAGGGAGAAGCCGTGACATGGTTGTACGATCTGTTAGAAATAGATGCTGGATCTTATCGTTTTTCTGTTAAGTATATGAATGTTACTTAGAGAATGTAGTCATAAATGGTCTGTAACTAACTAAAAAAAAAAAAAGAAGAAATGCTTTCTGCCCGAACGTCTTTAAAATTGTGTCTGGATAGATCAGCGTTGCTCAGTTTAGTTCTAGAGCTAAACAACGACAACAAAAAAAACAGCCACATATAAAGGAAAAATAAATGTCGACTTCAGCAGTAAATACTAAATAATGTGAAAGGAAACTGACCTCTGATGTTCTATATCACTACCATCATTATCATCACCAGAACAGCCACTAGTACCACCACCACCACCACCACCACACTCCTCCTTCCTATCATCATTGACATCATTATCATCATCAAAATATCTTATGTGATTTTATTGATGATGATGATGATGATGATGATGATGATGATGATGATGATGATGATGGTGGTGGTAATGATGATGGTGATGGTGATAATGACGACGACGACGACGAGAGCGAGTACGAAGTACATGAATATGATGATGACATCGACGACGTCCACAGCGATGAAGATCATAATAATGATGTTACTAGAGGTTTTATCCGAACGTCTGCCCGATAACTTAATATGAAATATGATTGAGAATACGTCAGGATTAAATGGGGCCACAGTTTAACAAGAATACACATGGGAATACTGCACTACACAGCAATTCAGATATACGTATATTAGCGTGTGTGTGTATGTGTGTGTGATTGTGTATGAGTGTGTGTGAGTGTGTGTGTTTCTATACGCGCGCGCGTGTGTATAGTCATTTCTCAGCCATGTAACGACACACATGATTTTCTCGGACTATTTTCGGACTATTAATTTCTTTCTCTCCGGACATTTTCCTCCTTCCTCTTTCTGACGAAGAGCCATGCTCGAAATGTCACACGCCCTCATTTTCCCATGTTAAACTTTCCGTGAGCATTAATTTAATACATTCACGGTGCACATCCTGTTGACTTTGTTGTTCTTCCCGTTTTGGCTTTTATTTTGGATTTTACTGATATCTTCTGATCCAGATTCCTTAAGAATTCTCTTGTATATGTATATACACACACACACACACACATGCACACACACACACACACACACACACACACACACACACACACATATATATATATATATATATATATATATATATAT
>NC_068986.1:52317190-52321578 GCF_001194135.2 Octopus bimaculoides | reverse complement strand
TTATAAGTATGTGTACATATACAGGAGAATCCTTAAGGAATTTGGATCAGAAGATATCAGTAAAAGCTCGATTCAGTATTGATCATAATGGTTGTGAAATGTGCTAGTATACTCAAGGAAGAGTAGTATTCAAAATTTTATGCATGTACTATTCAAGTTAATAGGAATTAATATTTATAGGTTAAAAAATTTACTAAAAAAATGAAGACTTAACATTCGAAGTTATATATGTATTGACTAATATGAATAAGCACAAATGTATGTAACGAACCAGCGTTGGAGAGCAACGTGTAATATTTTAAAATTCGCATAGTTAATGAAAATGTCAATAGATGTATTTTGAAATATGATAAGTAGTTAAAGCGTTATAGAGAAATTGCGAACGGAAGGTGGAGTAATGAAATAAACTATGGAAGGTAGTAGCAAATGAGTATTGTACAAGTGGAAGTTTTATAATAAGGTATGTAATTAAAGGTAAAATAATGATGATCGATTATAGTATAATGTAAGGAATAACAGGATGTACGAAGTAATTAAACAAATGATGTTCCTCGAATGAGCCTAGTCTATAAAATGTAACTCCAATTAACTTAACATACACCATATACCTTCGCGTAAAATTTTCGATACTATCACAGGAGTATAATTTACAAATTTATAATCTCATTATCTCTTTTATTTTCCTCTTCTCTCCTCTTTTTAGATTAACACGTATCTTCACATCTATATCACACTGACTATTTGTCTCAGTCTTCCACGCAGCAAGCTATTCTGAATAACATCATTATCTCTTAGTACTCTATTCCTCTACTTTTAAACTCAGGCCACCTACTGCAGGCTGTCCACTCTGTGTAGTTTGACCAAAGCGATAACTTCTATTCCCCACTGACTCACTGCAATAATGCTACGTATTGTCCCCTTCACACCATCCCTCATACCATACCTCTCTCACTACTCATAGAGGCACTTTTTTCTTTACATCTTCCCCTAGCTCTAGAAATTAGTATATATTATATAATAGCTTACTATAGTGAGCAGAGATAATATATATTATATACTATCTCTCGTCCTATGTTCGCGTCTACTTATTTTGCCTCAGTTTCTTTATGCTCACTTTTATACATTTTCTAGAAGGAGCGTGACTTAGTGGTATTCGGCTCCCGATTGCAAGGTCGTGAATTCAATTTCCAGCGCTGTGTTGTGTCCTTGAGCAAGACACTTTATTTCACGTTGATTCAGTCCACCCAGCTATCAAAAATAAGTAGTATCTGTATTCCAAAGGGTCAGCTTTGTGACACTGAGGAGGGGTAAATCGATTACATCGACCACATTGCGCAATTGGTACTTATGTTATGAACCCCGAAAAGATAAAAGGCATTGGAGGTATTTGAACCTATTACGTAGTATCAATTCTAAGAACTTTGTATCTATTCGGGGAATATATCTCATATCTCAGCATATCTCAGAACCATTTGAACATTCTTGAAATGAACTCTTACCGATCTCTTGTCGTTTTAATTAAATTTGTTTGTGTATGTATACGTATAAGTATATATACTAGGGTAAGCCAAAAATGATCGGCACATTCGCCATAACATATCTTTATTGTTGTCACACGGCCTTATGTGCATGCATGCTTATATTGTGGTCGCGTGATCGAAGTTTCAGCCTCATCGCGCCATTTTTCCTTCTGGCTTCACAGTGTAAACATGGCCGCTCCACTAGCAATGTGCACCCAAGAGAGTAAATAACAGTGAATCGATTTCTCTGGTCGGAAAATATGTCAGTAGTTGAAATTCATCGGAGGCTTTTAGCACCATACGGGGACAGCGAACTACCGCGCAGAAGTGTGTATAAGTGGATCAAGAAGTTTAAAAGAGGCCGGACAAGTGTAACACACGAAGAGGGATCACGGCGCCTGTTAACTTTCACCACTGACAAGAAGATTCAGGAAGCTCGAGAGATGGTAGTGGTGAACCAAGTAGATATCATCGATGAAGTAGCTCGTTCACTGCAGATTAGTCATGTTTCTGCCTATCAAATCACCCATGGTGAGCTCGGCTTCCAGAAAGTCCCCTGCAAGATGAGTGCCAAAAGTGCTACCTGCAAAGCACAAACACAAACGTATTGGAGTCGTTTACTCGATCGCTATAACAATGCAGGCGAGGAATGTTTGAGCAGAATAGTCACACGAGATGAAGCGTGGGTCCATAATTATGAGGCAGAATCCAACGGACAGAGTATGGAGTGAAAACATTCTGGCTCGCTAGCGACGAAGAAATTCAAGAATCCGTTTTCTGCGATAAAGGTGATTCTAACCCTATTTTGGGACTCAAATGGGTTTATACTGGAAGACTACCTGGAAAAGTGGTGTACGATGAACAGTGCAAGATACAGTGCTTTGCTAGCAAACAAACTGAAGCCAGTCAATTCGCACCCAAACGCCGAAGCCTACTGTCGAAAGAAGTTTTGTTGTTGCATGACAATGCACGCACACACGCCCCCCCCCCAGACCGTTGAAACCATTAACCAATTTGGTTTTGAGGAGCTGGAACACCCTGCTTACAGCCCAGATCTTTCCCATTCCGACTATCATATTTATAGACCGCTCAAAGATGGTTTCCAATGGATGAAGATGTGAAGTAAGCCATGCATAAGTGGTTGCACGACCAACTGAAAATCTTGTAGGGAATGCGCAAGCTTGTAGACCGTTGGACACAGTGAATCGAAATGGAAGGAGACCATCTAGAAAAATGACGTACTTGTTGATCTTTTGCTTTTGTGTAAATACATTGAATAATCAAGAGTGCATATAATTTTTGAATCTCCCTCGTATATTCCTATATGTGTGTGTATGCGTGTGCATGTGTCTGTGTGTTGTGTGTGTGTGGAGAGAGAGAGAGAGAGAGAGAGAGAGAGAGAGAGAGAGAGAGAGAGAGAGAGAGGGGAGAGAGATGGGGAGAAAGATATACTTGTGTGCATGATTGTACATAGTCATTGCATTTATCTCTTAGAAGTTAACAACCGGTGTTGATTTGTTTGCTCCCTTGTCATGTAGTAAGTTCCATACAAAAATACATTACAATGAATACAAGACTTAAATAGAAGTCTTGAGTTTGGTATGAACGACTAAGTGCTGTCCTAATATGGCTGCGGTCCAGCGACTGAAATAAATCAACCAATAACACAAGTAGAGAATATTACATTCTGACTGCCTCAACCACGACATGGACCATACACACATGCATGCTTATTTCTTGATTTCTCACACTTCAGATAATGCCTCAGTCCTGACAGAAGACATATTCCGCTGCTTACAGTTTTAATATAGACCATGGTGTTTACGAGGTTGTGTGATAGAAACACATAAAGTTGATATTCTTTAGCATGAATGTCAGCGGTCGGTACGATGTAGTTATGTGATTAGTGTGTGTATTTATGTGTGAGTGTGTGTGAGTGCGTGTGTGTGTGAGTGCATGTGTGTGTGTGCGTTTGGCTGTGCTTCTGTGAAATTATGTCAATGAAATTTTGAATTATACTTCTATATTTAAGTATTTAATTTATTTAATTTTATATAGCCATCTTTACGTCCGAAATGCATATTTCTATATACACACACATATTTAGTACATATGTTTGCATATGAATATGTATATATAAATATATACATATATGTATATATATATATATATATATATATATATATATATATATGTATACGTGTGTTTGTGTATATGTATATATGTTGATGTATACAAACTTACAGTGATCGTGTGTATATATATATATATATATATATATATATATGTGTGTGTGTGTGTGTGTGTGTGTGTGTGTGTGTAGTCAGACATGCATATATATGTATGTATACACACCTACACACACAAATATATATTGTGAGTCCTCATGTCTGTATGCTCATATCTACATAGGCAAGTTTCAGTCTTCGTTAATTCCTATCATTTATTTGAAATGATATAGCTACTAATATTTCATCCATGTTCCTCCCCTACTAACGGACCCCTACTCTCACACAACATGCAACAAGCATTCATTACATCGTGCAATACTGTTGCTTTGTTCATTTTATCGAACGGAGGATAGATATGTAAGCTTAAGGTAAAACTAGAATTCTACACATAGAGAAGAGAATTGAATGTCATCGCATACAGTCACGAACACCTCGCCAATTTCCAAATTGCCGCAAGCTCGAGTTAGTCATTCAACTCTGGCGCTTCATGCAGAAAGATATACCAATTACTTTTCGGTGTCCCTTCATTCCTTGCGAGCACAAACAACTCTGTGAATCTGTGTGTTTCTATGTGTGTATGTGTGTGGGTATAATATATATAGAATATATATGTATATATATATATATATATATATAT
>NC_068986.1:52314795-52316300 GCF_001194135.2 Octopus bimaculoides | reverse complement strand
ATATATATATATATATATATATATATATATGTGTGTGTGTGTGTGTGTGTGTGTGTGTGTGTGTGTGTGTGTGTGTGTGTACGTATATATATGGCATTTTTATATAAGCTTAACGTTATGTCGCTCACCGTGCAATGACTAAGTTATCACTCCAGATTTTCTATGTCATGATTGTAGAAGCACTAGATATATACGAAAACACCCTAAAATGCTTTGTGTGCGTATGAAGTACTTACCAATTTAAATTACAAATACAAACGCACACACACACGCATATATATAAAGAAACGACGTAATGTTAAGATTAAATACGACAGCCTTCATAAAAGAAAAAGAAAATATTCAATCTAAAAAGAAAATTATGTTAAAATGTAAAATAATTTGAATGTGGATGGGAGATAATTGTCTACGCCATATAGCCGCACTCAGCTTCCACCACATCCTCAACAATGCCCCCCGAATCGGTAGGTGTTTTTCCGAAACATAACCCAAGCATAGTAATCTATAGAATTAGAATCAGGGGAATTAAGAAGTCAGAAATTGTGGCTGGTGAAGTCGTAGGAATTCTCCGACAACCGCTTCTGACTCTTTCCGGAGGTATGGTAAGGAGCCGAATCCTGCTGCCACACATATGGTTTTCTAGCAGCAATCATCTCCTGCTCGGAGTGATTGACTACAGTCTCTAACAGCTTTGACGCAACCGTCTGAATTGAGCCTGAAGCCCTGATCATCCGTTGCTGGACTAACCCCATCGTACGAACACACTCAGAGTGCCTACTATGTCCCTTGCTGCTTGCTGTCTAGGGTTTAGTACTCTTCGTTGCATCTGTCCATGTCACGTCTTACAACCTTTACGGCGTTCACAGAGCATTGAACAGCAGTCGTGATGTCCGCATTTTCGTACCTGGCATTAACCATCATGATTTCCGTAACCCGTTTTCAATATTCCGATGGCTTCCAGTTCACGATGTTAGCTTGAATTTTCTCAACTAGAACTTCAACCTTTATGCAGTGTGCGTGTGTGTGTTTGTGTGCGTACGTAAGTGTAGAAGTAGTAGTTGTAGAAAGTGCGTGAAATTAGATAAACATTAATGTATGTTAATTCACCCTAAGTTATCACTATCTTCGACAGTTCATTTACCTTTTAAAAGTGCTTCTGAGGTTATACGCAGTGCAAAATCACTGTGTAACTTTTATATTCCGTGATGATAACGAACGAGGTCAATTCAATAACGGGATAACCAGTAGCATATATAGTAAATCTCGAATTAAATATATTCAGTTAAATCTAATTCAATGATGTATATTCTCGAACAAACTACGCAATAGCAAACATTTAAGGTGCAATTCATGATGTAGCATAAATATATCAACAAAGGTTAAATTACAAATAAAAAGAACTTAATACAAATAAAATATGTATAGTCACACCCACATCTACATATTGTAAATGACATATTACACACACACACACACTCACAGATATATATATATATATATATATA
>NC_068986.1:52311013-52314576 GCF_001194135.2 Octopus bimaculoides | reverse complement strand
CTTTCTCTCGTTTTGCATGTATAAAAATATACATATTTTCTGTTTTGATATATTTCATATATTTTAATGTAATTAATGTACCTGATTTGTTTATGTGTATAATTGCCTCCATATCATATATCCTAAATATTACTCACACACACACACACACACACACACACACACACACACACACACACACACACACATATATATACACAAATAAGTGAACAGACGAAAGAAAAGTGCACTGAACACATTTCGTGGAAGTTACATGTATTATTTAAAACAGTTTTATTGGGTTCTATGTGACTTTAAGTTACGCAGGCCTCTAACAGAAGCTTATCTCTTTCAGACTTCATATTACCAAATGCAGAGATACAAAAAGTCAAAAATGGCTACTGGAAGATAGGCTGCTATTAGCCAAAGCGCGATCACATAGTATTATCAAAGAACATCAGTTGCATATCGCCACCAGTTTGTTTAGAAAGGGGAATTTCTTTGACGTCATGGTTGCACAGGAAGCAAGTGATGCCTAAATATCTTGATTTAGCAGAAGGTCGGTGAGCATCTGGGCTTATGCGTTTATGTGTGTGTGACGCATATATATATTTATACATAGGCGGATTTTTTTTTCTTACTCTTGCTGGGAATGGTCTGTTGCTCAACGAAAGCTTCGAGAAAGTAGCGAAATTTTTTGCGATTTGTAATATATATATGTATGTATGTATGTATGTATTTATGTGTGGCTTTTAATACTGTGCGTGTACCACGTCCTCGTTCTGTTGTTTTTCTTGTGTATTTTTGGATCAACTCTGTATGTATGTAATTATGTAGATATTCGTTTCAGTCGTTAGAGAGTAAAAATGAATGAAGACCCACACCCACCCACCGTTCAAGTGAACAAATCAAACTCAGTATTTTGTTTTATGATGTCTGGTACACATTTGGTGTCTATGCCGAAACGCTAGCTTAGTGGGATATAAAAAAAACAACACCGATTGACAACCGTAACTGGGGGATAAACACTGACACAGACAAGCACAAACACACACTCATACACACACACACACACTATATATATGTGTGTGTGTGTGTGTGTGTGTGTGTGTCTGTGTGTGTGTATAGAACGAGCTTCTTTCAGTTTCTGTCGATCAAATCCGGGGCTGTAGCAGAAGACATTTGCGTACGGTACTATGCACAAGGACTGAACCAGAATCCTTGAGGCTGGGATGCTAATATCTGACCACACAACTGTTCCAGTAATTATACGAAAAAGCCAAACTCTTTAACCGCAGGATGGAACATACATAGATTTTCAAAGAAACGAACAGGCGTACACTGAAACACACGCGCTCGCACGCACGCACACACGCAAGCACACACACACTTACACACACACACACACACACACACAAACACATACGCACTCACACACTTATGTATGTGTGTCTACGCGTGCGTATATTGTATTTATGCGTCTATGAAAATATAATACAATAGAATAGCAGCCAGGATAAATAAGCCTTGTTGTTATTTTAGTAATGGTAATATATTTTATGGTTTCGCAGAAAAGAAAGTGTTAAAATAATTGCAGTGCCTGAAAAATAGGAATAAAAGTAGACGGACGCCGCAAGATAGTATCTTTTGCCTTTGTTAAATTCTTAAATTGAATTCTTTTCTTGATTAATGAGTCTGCGTTTGCAGAAAATTCCGGCGTTGTTACTGAAAGCAATGCAAAACAACATGAAATCTAAACGAATTGCCACTCACAATTAAACGGCCTAATCAAATACATAGCAAAAATATATGTGCGTATGTGTGTATGTATATATATATATATATATATATATATATATATATATATATATGTATATATACATATATATATATATACATACAAGTATGTGTGTATCTTCATTCAGAATTATGTGTTTGCGTGTTAATGTGATTGTGTGTGTTTGTGCATGATCTATGCATGCCCGTGCGCATCTGTCGGTGCGTTTCTTTCCCAAAGTGATACCTATGAACCACACACGTTATACTTGGACTAAGCGAGGTGTTTCTCACTGATAGCGCTTTACAACTAATCAAACATTATTTGGAGTGCGGACCCATGACTGCAAAATATGTCGTTGTAAAGAATGAATCTTGTTAATGTTCATGTATAGCATATATGCGATTACTTGCGTTAAATTATCATATATATTTATATAAAACAAGCAAAGTAGGTAGATAGAAAATTTCTATAAGTGATGAAAGTAGTAACTGTACTGAGAAGTAATGTTTGACGGCACTTCAACATAGCTGTTCCGTATGAATACGTTACTAACATTTGTAACCCCAAGAGGAAGCTTCCTCTGTCTGATTATCGATCCAATCTACACCCGACATATATTACAAGCTTGAGAAACGAACCCTTCTACCATCTTCTTCCTATTTGACTGGAGCAGCAGACCGTCAGGTTTCGGGCTACTTTTACTCATCCCCAGTACTGGACACCTGCCCGCTAGAGATAGCAGTAGTTCGATCCATCACGTAATATATAGAACACTAAGTGACAATTATCACTCTAAGTGATGTAAGTAGTAACTAAACAGAGAAGTAATATTTGTCGACACTTCAACCTGACTGTTCCATACGAAACAAGGTTACTACCATTTTTAACCCCAGTGGAGGTCTCCTCTAGTTACTTATCGATGCAATCTGCACCCGACATATATTGCAAGCAGAGAATTGAACCTCTATCATCTTCTAGCCATTTGACAGGACCAGCCATGGTATGTGAACGTAAGAACCAAGTGCACAAGTTAGTGAGTTAGAAGTTAGTGAGTTTCGAGCAGTCTGTAGAAGGTATTAAAAAACTTTCAGGAATAATAGTGCTTTATTGGCGTAGAAGGTTGTAAATTTTGTCCATATCGAAGTTAGATAAGCTGAAAAAAGTTATTCTATAGTTCATGGCTAGCAACTAGGGTTGCTATGTATGCGGATAAAAATCCAAATTGAGGGAATAAAGCAGGCAAAATCTAGGATATATGGTAACCTTCATTTAACTAAATTATCTTCTGCTTGATGAGTAGCTAATGGAGAACTCCTCGTGGAGTAATTACTATTTCCAAGCTGTCGCTAGCCAGGAAACATATATAGTTTGGAATTTGTCTGATCCATTCCCTAAATTTGGATTATATATATACGTATATATATGTGTGTGTGTGTGTGTGTGTGTGTATACGTATCTATGTAGATATATGTATATATACATATATCTATATACATACGTACATATACACACAGACGCACACGCACGCACACACGCGCGCGCGCGCGCGCACGCACACACACGGACACACACACACACACACACATATATATATATATATATATATATATATATATATACATACACATATGTCTGTATGTATGTCTGCAATTGCACGATTTTACTATTAGTAAATGCAGAGGGTATCGGAAGGAGAGTGTGATGGATGTTATAGATATATATATATCGACATATGGGCATACATATTTGTACATACATATATAAACATATGTGTGTGTGCATATATGTGTATATATATATATAT
>NC_068986.1:52302474-52310430 GCF_001194135.2 Octopus bimaculoides | reverse complement strand
GACAAAATAATGGAAATATCTAGCATCATAGCATCATAATTTTGAAATATCTATAAAATCGTCAAAGGTTTGTTTATTTTTATGTTTTATGATTTACTATTGGTGTTGCTCTATATGCTTTGTTAAAAGTGCAGTTTCTTTTCAGTTATCATCAGAAAAATGTAATTAAAATTCCTTAAAATTACAGATCTATCGGAATTTCAAAGCGGTCAAATTGTTGGTGCTCGTATGGCAGTTCATAGCGTAACGAAAACAATCAAAATGGTTGCTGTATCAAGAAGTTCTGTCCCGAAAGTAAAGATAGCCTTTGAGAAAGAGAGAAAAACCTCCTCGACGAAACAAAACTCCTGAAGGAAACCAAAGTTTTCAGATAGGAAACGTCGGACTCTTACACGAATTGTTAGAAAGGATCCCAAAAGTATAGCTCCCAAAATTACTGCAGAGATTAATGACCACCTCCAGAACCTAGTTTCCACGAAAACCGTTCGCCGGAAGCTGCACAAAGACGGAATTCACATGAGAGCTGCAATCAGAAAACCACTACTTTCAAAAATAAACATTGTAAAGCGTGTAGAGTGGAGTAAAAACCTACAGAATTGGTCCCTAGAATGTTATTTTCTCGAACGAGTCATCCTGTACCTTATTTCCGACCACCGGCCGAGTATACGTGTGAAGACAACCAAAAGAAGCTTTTGACCTAGACTACCTTCTTCCGACTGTTAGACATAAAAGAGGATCTGTGATGATCTGGGAGACTATCTCTTGGAAATCCGCCGGCCCAATGGTTTCCCTTCATGGCAGAATTAATAGTCAAGGCTATTTAAGCATTTTATCTGATCAAATTCATCCTATAGTTGCGGAACTGTTTACAGAGGGAAACGCAATCTTTCGAGACGTTAATGCACTAATTCAACAGCTAAAGTTGTTACTGAATGGTATGAGGAACATTCTAGTGAAGTTGAACATCTTATCTGACCACCACAGTCCCTATATCTCAATATTATTGAACATTTATAGTGCATTTTAGAAAATCAAGTAAGGAATCGATATCCTCCATCATCACCACTACAAGAACTGGAGGCTGTTTTAGCTGAAGAATAGACAAATATTCCCTTGGAAACAATTCAAACTTTGTACGAGTCCATACGTCGTAGAATTCAAGCTGTAATTACTGCCATAGGCGGTCCTACCCCATATTAAAATAAATTTGTTTGAAATTTTAAGGTCTTTCCATTATTTTGTCCAAGCTCTGTATGTGTGTGTGTTTGCGTGTCTGTGTGTGTGTGCGCGCGTGTTTGTGTGTGTGCGTGTGTGTACATATTGATGTGTGTGTGTCCCACCATCGCTTGTCAACCGATGTTGGTGTGTTTATGTACCCGTAACTTAGTGAGAGAATAAGTACTAGGCTTACAAAGAATAAGTCCTGAGGTCGATTTATTTGACTGAAGACCCTTTAAAGCGGTGCAACAGCATGACTGCAGTCAAATGACTAAAACGAGTAAGCACAAACGAGGTTAATTGTTGGTCACATCTTTTTGGCATCGATAAAAGAAAGTATGAGTCAAGTACTGAGTCAATAAATCTGGACAACCCTAAAACTAATTTCTGGCATTTTGCCTTTGTTAGAAATGATAATAATTATTATTACAGTTTTTGTAGCTTCGAAACGTGATATGAGTAAATTTGAAAGATGTGGTTTCTAATTTATGCACATCATCAGTTGATGATTAAATTGATTATTTGACGTGACGTATCTGCTTCCTCACTGTCTGCCTGCCTGCCTGCCTACCTACCTACCTACCTACCTACCTACCTACCTACCTATTAACCTTCCTTCCTTCTTACCTAATTCTCTCTCTCCCCACCTACATATCTAGATGCCTACATGCATATGTGTGTGTGAGTATGTTTAGTTTGCTCTACTTTGTTCATGTTGATTTATTTAACGATTATGGCGGCAATCATGACACTAAAAAATTGTTAGAATCATATTACTTAAATTAAGAAACTTAAATTGTGACTTTCACTTCATAATTTGAAACCAATATTGAAATAAAAAGATAACGAATAATTAAATATATCAAAATGTAGGCCAATCGTATTTTGTTACGTTATCAGTAGTTATACAGTTTCTTCATTCTCATTTTTCTTTTTGCTTAGTTCTTTATTTTATCTTAAAATACCGCTCACCTCTCAACAAAAAACTGTTTCATTCCTAATCTAAATGCGCTATGTTACCTCTGTGCAAAAATTGTGTTTGTTGCGTGCACTTCCTCGTGAGCTGTAACATGTTCCTTTTTTTCTTCTTGTCGATATCTTATATTTAGAATTTCTATTAAAGTATGAACAAAACGAAAGATAATACATTCTGAACCAACTGCAGAATGACGAGGCAACAAAACAACCTCAATTTTGTCACTGGACTTGCTAGAAACTAGCAACAAAATGTCCCTCATATCACACCGCATTATTCCTTAATTTTGCTTTTAAAAAATGTAACATCAAGCATTGGATAATATTGTCCTAAATGCACTGTTTTAATAAAAAAAATAGGGATGGTTAAGGCCTGGATGGCTTGTAACAGATGTATCCTTGATTAGAGTAGAACTGGCGCTAAATAACAATGTCAACTTCTACAAGACAATAGCCCTTTCTACTGTAGGTACAAAGCCAGAAATGTGGGTGGAGTTGGCAAGTCGATTACATATTTAAGCGACTAGGAAAGGATGAAAGACAAAGTCGATCTCGGCAGAGTTTCGGCTCAGAACGTAAAGACAGAGAAAATGCCGCCAAGTATTTTATTTGGCATACAAACACTTCTGACAGCTCACTGTTTTCACAAGACAATATAATAATGATTAAAAATCTTGGCACAAGGCCAGCAATTGAGGATGACTGGGTAAGTCGATTACATCGACACCTATGTTCGACTGACATTTATTTAACGACCCAGAAAGGATGAAAAGCAAAGTCGAACTCAGTGGAATTTGAACTCAGAACGTGAAGACGTACGAAATACCTCTAAGCATTTTATTTGACATGCTAAATTTTCTGCGAACTCACCGTTTTCACCAGACAATATAATAACGAGCATATGGCTGTGAGCTGGCAGAAACGTTAGCACGCCGGGCGAAATGCTTAGCGGTGTTTCGTCTATCTTTATGTTCTGAGTTCAAATTCCAATGAGGTCATCTTTACCTTTCGGAATCGATAAATTAAGTACCAGCTGTGTGCTTGGATCGATCTAGTCGACTTGTCCCCTCCCCCAAAATTTCGGGCCTTGTGCCTACAGTAGAAAAGACTATAATGATGAGCATCAAGTAACTTTTACCTAATGCTACGTGCATTTTTAGAGGCTTCTTGTTTCTTGAGAATATCTACCCATTCTTATTCGGAGTTGATCCTCGGACGCGGAAATATCAATTCATCAAGAATTTACCTTGCATGGTAGTTTTATGTATTTCTATCCGTCTTTGTTGTTCATTTGTTTATGAGAGCTGTGCATTTTATCTATCGCTGCTGGACATCTATGTTATCACTGAATCAATCTTGATGTTTACGAACAGCAAGTTCTTGAACCTTTACAGATGCAGAGTGCGTTGCATCACGCAGAGCCTACCAAGATGATTCTATGTCATCACTGATATTTACAGTGTTGAGTACATTGTCCAACTTGACAGAGAGCTCAGTCTGCTTTTCAGCAGTTTTCAAAGGCACTGACAGTTGTTTATCGTAGCTCGTTTTCGTGTCATTTAATTGTATAAGAAATATCTACTTACCCTCTTATGTGTTCTTCCTTTTATAAGAAGATAAACAGAGCAAGACAATGTTATATCATTGGTATTATTGTTGACTGGTTTTTACTAGATTTTAAGTTATTTTCCTTTCTGCATTCTCCAGTTATATGGGGGAAAAACCCAGAAGACAATATTGTTAACTTGGAACATAGCTTATAATTTATGGATATCAGAAAGAGAAAGACAGAGAGAGAGAGAAAGAGAGAGAGAGAGAGAGAGAGAGGAGAGCGAGAAAGAGAGAGGAGAGCGAGAAAGAGAGGGACGGGGAGAAAGGGAGTGATAGAGGAGGAAATACTTTCTAAATATTTAACATAATATTCCTCAACTAATGACCGAAATAGAATTTAATTATACGTATGTTCAATTTTGAGTAGTGCCGGAATATGTATGTATGTACGCATGTATGTATGTATTTATGTATGTATGTATGTATGTATGTATGTATGTATTTATGTATGTATGTATGTATGTATGCATGCATGCATGTATGTATGTATGTATATGTGTGTGCAAACATGCATGCTTGGCGCTGTATATATATATATATATATATATACATTTGTGTATATTTGTGCGCCATTGTGTATGTGTGTATGTCTGTGAGGAGTATAAGTGTATGTGTCTGTACCCGCGTGTAAAAGATGCACGTGCGTGCACGTGTACATTCACATTATATGATATGAAAGATCTCGCCGCCAATGTAGTTATATGGATTTATTGAGATCTTTGGACAAAATCTTATTGTCCTCATGCATGCCAAGATTCTAACATCTCAAAAGACAACACTACTAAATCAATACACTACAAAATCAATATGCCACAAATGCCGACAATATTACAAGAAATGATTTTCAATATTTTATTTAAATTTATAATTTCTTAGAGGAAGTTTCAATAATGAATTCTCACATTAGCACAAGACCACATTATTGCATTATTGCAGAGAAGTAGTATTACTGACTGGCATTGGCATTAATCACTATCGATGCCTAATATTACATGTATCGATCTCTGAGTGGTGATTGATTGCTATCATCGAGTCATGAATTATTTTTGAAATCACAAATTTGTGATTTAACAAGAAAATATTATTAGCTATTTAGTTCGGTATCAGTCTCCATTTGGTTTCAAATTTTGGCAAAAGGCCAACATTTCCATAGAAGGTGGGTAAGTCGGTCACAACGACCTAGTGCTCAAATGGTACTTATTTTATCAACCTCGAAAGGATGAAAAGCAAAGTCGATCTCGGTGGAATTTGAACTCAGAACATAAAGCCGGATGAAACGTTAGCTCGCCACCTAGGTTACAACATTAATAAGGATTTCTTACATTGAAACAAAACGAAATAAATGGTTGGATATAAGATGTTCGATTATTATCGACTCAAGTGCTTGAATGGTCATATATAATAAAAATATGTGATTTGATCTTAGGCTACAAGGAGTCGGCAAAACACGAGAAAAGATTCAGTCCGATGTTCCAATGATTCCACTAATCCAGGTCCTCTAGATCCGCAATAATGCAAGAACCAACAAATATACTCACGTTATTAGTGATAAATAAAAAGTTATCAAGACCCTAGCAGATATTTTCTCAATTAAAGAAGGTAAGTTAAGGACTCTTTTAAATATACATACATATGTATGTGTGTGTGTGTTTATATATATATATATATATACATATAGGTGCAGGCGTGGTTGTGTAGTAAGAACATTGCTTCTCAACCACATGGTATAGGCTTCAGTCCCACTGTATGACACCTTGGGCGTCTTCTATTATAGCCTCGGGTCGACCAAAGCCTTTGCTAGACGGAAACTGAGAGAAGCTCGTCGTGTATATATATATATATATATATATATATATATATATATATATATATATATATATATGTGCCTCTGTGTGTGTGTGTGTGTGTGTGTGTTTTTGTGTGCGTGCGTGTCTGTGTTTGTTCCCACCGCCATCGTTTGATAACCGGTGGTAGTGTGTTTATTTCACAGTAACTTAGCGATTCGGCAAAATAGACCGACAGAAAAAGTACTAGGCTTACAAAAATTAACTCCTGGTCTCGATTTTTCGACTATAACACTTTAAGGCGATGCCGCAGTGAAATGACTGAAACAAGTAACAGAATAAAAGAATGAAAAATAATATATATATACATATATATAAAATAATAAAAAAGAAAATATATATATATATACATACATCTGTCGGAGTGCACGTTGGACCTGGCATCTGGATTTCTTTTAAGCATTCTCTTTTCTGGATGAACTCTTATAATTTATCCATGTTTATGAGAGCTGTGCATTTTATCTATCGCTGCTGGACATCTATGTTATCACTGAATCAATCTTGATGTTTACGAACAGCAAGTTCTTGAACCTTTACAGATGCAGAGTGCGTTGCATCACGCAGAGCCTACCAAGATGATTCTATGTCATCACTGATATTTACAGTGTTGAGTACATTGTCCAACTTGACAGAGAGCTCAGTCTGCTTTTCAGCAGTTTTCAAAGGCAGAGCATTAATGTCCTTAGACACTGATGACTTGTAGCCTTGTGTGCTTCAGATGGAACGTAGCCTTACTGCAGAGAAGACAATAGTCTGAGAGATAGCAGGGGTTATCAAAGGAACGTGTAATGATAAAATGTCTCTCATATCTCGGTTCTTAGTGATAACATAATCTATGAGATGCCAATCCTTAGATCTAGGATGCGTCCAGGTCATCTTGCAACAATTTCGCTGTTGAAGAAAGGTATTTGTGATGAATAGACTGAATTCCCTGCGGATAGAGAGAACACGCAGACAGCTGGAGTTCATTCGATCTGCACCATTGTGACCAAGTACACCCTCCTATGCCTCATAGTCAGTACCAACACGAGCGTTAAAGTCGCTATAAGGATAAGTTTATCCCTATGGTGGAAACTAGAAATGACATAACAGATTTGGTTGTAAAATTTATCCTTTTCTTGCTCAGTGCTGACCATGGTTGGAGCATAGCAGCTGATAAGCGTAGCACGAGTGTTGAGATCAAGTTACAACGTTAGTGTCATGATGCGATAAGAAATAACTTTGGGTAGAAAAAGAAAGGATATAGCTATTTCGATCTTGATGGCAAAACCAACATCAGAGTGGCGTGGCTCGTCCTCATTTCTTCCATACCAGAAAAATATTTATCCACTTTTACTCAAGTGGACGGCCAGAGCGAGGTGAATCTTTGAGGTCAAAATTTCCATTTTTGAGCTTGGCATACCAATCAGGAGCGGTTCTTTCAACTATGGCACCCTCTCCATACACAGTACAAATATCGCAAGCAGATTTTGCGGCCTTAGAACCTTGATTAAAAACAAAAAGAAAGAGGTGTCGAAAATGATCGTTTTTCTTAACTTAGCATTCCATTTTAATGATCTGAAAATAAATAAAAATTGACAAACATTAACTAGAAAAACAAACCAACAAAATAGATTCCAAAATGATTCAAAAATAGAATTCTCGAAAAATATAGATTCCAAAATTTAAACCCGAAATAAATTCCGAAATTTTAAAAACCGGCGAGAACTTAGTTGCCAATCCACTGCATAGAGGAGACATCTAGGAGCATTGCGGAACGACTAAATGAATATTTGAGACAATATGACGACAAAAAATAGTCCCCCATACTCTACCATCATGCCGAGGACCAACATGGAGGTATTTTGGGTCAACTTGACATCCGCATCTTATCCAAGCACCCAAAGGACCCAACACTCAAACAAAAACGGGAGTACGTCCTCATAAATGAAACTTCCTCAATAGTAAGTAGGAAATATACACAGTAAATATCATACCACAATGCCCACAGTTTACACAGGTAGAGTAGAATAGTTAGTGGGTTGTTATGTAGATAGATGTATGTATGTATGTGTGTGTGGAGAGGTGTATGCATATATATACATATACATATATGTAGATAGACGTATGTATGTGTGTGTGGGTGGGTGTATGAATATATAATACACTATAATACACTATATCAGGACCTATTTACTACTCACACAGCCGCAAAAACTCATCACTATAAAATAATCATACAATTCATAACGTTTATGATATTCATACAGCCATATATTTCATTTTACACAAACACACACACACGCACACACGCACACACACACACACA
>NC_068986.1:52300410-52302464 GCF_001194135.2 Octopus bimaculoides | reverse complement strand
ATATATGGTGTTCATCTAGCCAGAAAATTCACAATATCCAGCCACCGTACATTCTGTAGTCATATCCAAAGTACATATGTAAATGTACTTTCAATTGTTAGAAATATAAAATTTTCATGTTTCTGTGCCAATGATATCTTTTGAACAGATAGTTCTTGTAAGTACTGTTACTCCAAATTGCTTATAGTTTTTTTCTGCCTCATAAACTCTCACTTCCTTCTGAAGTGTTTATATTTTCTATCTCTAGAATAAAATTGTCACATTATCCTTCTTCTTTTTTAAATTCCTTATTACACTTTCTTTTGTATTTCTTCCTGTCACTCTCGTTTACATTTCAGATATATATAATTTTGCTCTTTTATTCTATATTTCCTCGCTATCACATATCATACACAATTTCGTTTCACCAATGTCAGCATTTGCAGCATCTTCCTCGTCTTGTTCACCAGAAATAACATTTCCAGTAACTTTTCTTTCATTCTTTCTTGCTTTCTTTTTTGATTCTTTCCTTCTTTGTTTTGTCTGTTTGTTTCTTCCTTTCATTCTTTCTTGCTTTCTTTTTTGATTCTTTCCTTCTTTGTTTTGTCTGTTTGTTTCTTCCTTTCATTCCTTCTTTGTTTGTTTGTTTGTCTGTTTCTTTCTTTCTTCTCTTTCTCCTCGTCCTCGTCCTCCTTCTCTTCCTTCTCCTCCTTCTCCTCCTTCTTCTTCTTCTTCTTCTTCTTCTTCTTCTTCTTCTTCTTCTTCTTCTTCTTCTTCTTCTTCTTCTTCTTCTTCTCTTCCTCCTGTTTCTTCTTCTCCTCCTCCTGTTTCTTCTTCTCCTCCTCCTGTTTCTTCTTCTTCTTCTTCTCCTCCTCCTGTTTCTTCTTCTTCTTCTCCTCCTCCTGTTTCTTCTTCTTCTTCAAACCTTTTCCATTTCTTTTCACTCTCAGGAATATTTTACTTCATTACTCTTTTCTCTCAAATTTCTATCATTCCTTTTTTGCCTTTTCCTTCAATATTTTTTTCCCTTTTTCCTAATTCCACCACAGCCTCTATATCTACGTTATTTTATCAACTCAGAGTTGAAATATACAAAGGAAAAGCTAACAGAAAAACAAATAACAAAACAAACATATATGTAACCTGTTTCTTTTGAACTAAAGCATAGATGTGTATACTTTCAGTTGTATTCCTATCAAATACTAGATTCTTTTGCTTCTTGTTCTTCTTGATATCGTAATTGTGGTTGTTATTACTTCTGCTATCATCGTTTTGCGTTATAGTTTGGGTTGTTATTATAAATGTAATCACGATTTTCGGTATCGTTTTTGTCAGGTGTATTTTTACTCTGTACATTCACTTTCGCTTTCACTTTTATTTATTTGTTTGGTTATTTATTTATTCATTTATTTATTTATTTCGCTTTATTACATTATCATCGTAACTACTATTCTTTGCACACAAACAAGATTCCACTGCTCAGGCTTCTGTTAGGAATTATAGTGAATAGTTTTACGGTGAATAACTATAGTACTCTATAGAACATTGTTGTTCTTATCCTTGTTGTTAATGTTCTCCTCCTCTTCCCTCTCCCCTACGACTACTACTACTACTACTACTACTACTACTACTACTACTACTACTACTACTACTACTACTGCTGCTACTACTACTACTACTACTACTACTACTACTACTACTACTACTAATAATAATAATAATAATAATAATAATAATAATAATAATAATAAATGCCCTGATGCATTACCAGGCAGTGACTCTCGTGGCTTTTGATCTTAACTGATCGGCAGAGTTATGTGCATTGATTTGTCTCGGTATAAAAGATGGGCTACAGCAAATATTCTGCTCAATACCACAGATTTGTTCGTCTTTTGTTTGACCTTAACCAGTTGAGCATGTCCCTTAGTGGTTGATGATATGCGCATCTCTGATCATGAGCAAAAGTAGTAGGGGAACAGCATAGGCATGTGTTGAGAGGAATTCTTTGAGGTTTGAATAAATCACCTCTAGAAACATGGCCGTTTGTTCATCATCCTTAAAACATACTTTTTTCA
>NC_068986.1:52298386-52300400 GCF_001194135.2 Octopus bimaculoides | reverse complement strand
AAAAAAAAAAAAAAAAAAAAAATAATAATAATAATAATAATAATAATAATTATAATTATAATTATAATTGTTATTATTATTATTATTATTATTATTATTATTATTATTTCTGAAACGGCCTGAAAATTTAAGGGGATGTGGCTAGTTGATTACCTCGACCCCAGTACTCAACTGGTACTTATTTCATCGACCCCTATATTAATTACAGAAACAGTGAGGATAAAATAGCTGAGAGACTCGAATGACAGGATGTTATTTAAAAAATAATGAGACGAAATATTTTAATGAACTGTAACAGTTATCTCCTATGGATACAAGTTATTATCATTCCCAGCACATTCAAACCATGTTAACGGGTAAACTAAAATACAAGCATTGGCAAATTGAGAGAGATGTGAGATGCTCTAACCTGAGGCATGTGTGATCGAGAAAGTGAAATGTGTTTCATGTTTTAGTTTTCTGGTCAAATTACATCTTAAGTGTACGTTTCGTTGCACGTTTGGCTGTTTGTGTAATGTCGTGGGTTTTATAAATCAATAGCATGTCGCCACTTTAACTGTATAATGTTCTTCCATCCTCCTTCGTTTTTATATAACTTGTCTGTCCGGTACTCACTTCTTCTTAAGTCTCTAGTTTAAAGTACATTGCATTTTAATGTATCTCTTCGAGTACTTTGTAACTAATAAAATAACCTTTGTAATTGGTTTTAAATTTTGGCACAAGACCAGCAAGTTTGTGGAAGTCGGTAGGTCGATTACGTCGACCCCAGTGTTCGTATGATTTATTTTTACACCCCGATGGATGAAGTGCAATGTCAACCTTGACTTAATTTGAAACCAGAACATAAAGACGGACGAAATACCGCTAAGCATTTTGTTTGTAGAACAGCGCATGCCCTCATAATGTCACTGGCGCATAAATTTGTGAAGCGCAATACACCCATCATGACTACCCATCTGATAAATGAATTTCGTTCGTCTTTACGTTCTGAGTAGAAATTGCGTCGAGGCTGACTTTGTCATTTATGCTGTTGGGGTCGATGAAATAAATGCCAGTTACGCATTGGAGTCGATGCAATCGACTACTTTCCTCGCCTAAAATTTAAGGCCTTGTGCTATCTGTTCTGTACAATTATCTAATACTTTCCTGGTTGTTCTAGCTGAGCCAAAGAGGTAAACCTTTTGTAACAGTTGTACTGGGGACTCTATTCCGATTTCCTTCATATTCCAGGTGATGGCTTCTGATACTGTTCCCAAAGACCCAACAATAATTGGTATCATCTTCACCGCCTTCAATTTCCAGTTTCGTACTTAAGAGTGTTGTACTCATCTATTTTTCGCCTTCTTTCCTGACTATTTGTGGCTCAAAGTAGCACACGTCATCAACTATGCAGCATATGTGGAGCATCTTTTCGATCACCACTGGGTCCACTCTGTTATGCTCTAGCAGCTGATCTGTTTGAATTGGGAAATCCCAGAGAATTTTGCAAATCTCTGACACCGCCACTCTCTTGCTTCTCTTTAGCCTCCACTATCCGCGCAGTTTCCAATGTAGTACTTTCGCTACCTTATCGTGTCGCCACTGCTTGTTGTTTTGGGCAAGTCTAGAGCATTCGTTCGTGATATGGGCAATAGTTTCGTCCACTGTATTATAGATGCGGCACTGGGGAGAAATTTGCTAATTCCTATTATTATTATCATTATTATTATTATTATTAGTTTATGTTTGACTTTTGTTTTGCATTTGTACAAGTTGGATCCAAGTCTCACCCAGAGACCTCAAGAGACAACAAGTTAGAAGTTCATGTAGGTGTTATGCCTAGGGTACCATATATTTGGATTTGTACAGTTTTGTTCAAGTGAATGTTTAAGAAACCATAAGAAAATTATGTGTTTGCTTTAAAATTTGAGATCACATAGACAGTATTTTACGTAGGATATGGGCAGTTCCCATGAGCACTATCTTTTGAACTTCAGCCATTTTGGGGTTTCCTGGTATCTGAGCTAGGTATTAA
>NC_068986.1:52295263-52296747 GCF_001194135.2 Octopus bimaculoides | reverse complement strand
GCCACCTTCTGTGCGTTGGATATATAGCCTTTCTATGTCAGATTTTGGGTGGTGCATCCTATATCCTGTCATTATTTTTCTTGTTTTCCTGTCTATTTTACATAGTTCGTTTAGTGTCCAGTTAAGGATGTTGTAGCTGTAGCTTATAACTGGGACAGCTAAAATGTTGATACCCATTATCTTGTTTTTAGCATTGAGCTCTGTTTTTAGTATTGATCTAACTCGTCTATAGTACTCTTTCTTTATTTTTTTCTTTCATTTGTGTATGTTGTAGCCTATCTAGTTCATTGACTCCTAAATACTTATATGGTTGGCTTTCGTCTAGTTCTCTTATTTCATTGGCTTTATCTAGTGTTATATTGCTACTTTTAACTATTTTTCCTCTTATCAGGGTTATTATTATTATTATTATTATTATTATTGTTTTTATTATAACTTTATTAGCTACAAGGGTAAAAACATTTGAAGACTATTTCCATGTGAGTAAAAGCTACTTCAACCTGCTGTGGAATAGGTTTTCTGTTTCATTGCATCCAATGTGCAGTAAAGTTCGAAATGGATAACATCACAAAAAGAAAATAAATCGCTGTCAGCGGATTATTTTTAAAATACAAGCTAATAGCTATTGCACAGGAATCAGGTAATCTACAATTGTTCAAGTTTGTGAGGCAGATGTTTTGTTGATTGTATATTTCGCTATTCCCATTCCCCCGCTTGTTTAAATCTTTTACGGTTGGCAATGTCCATTGTAGAATTAAAGCGCTAAGGTGTTTTTGACATAATTCTTATTCATTGGTTTCAAAGTTATTCATAAAACGTTGTGCAGTCTTCTTTGGTTAATTCTCAGAGCATTTCTCAGGAGAGTTGTTCACTCACACTATCGCTATCTTAGTTTGTCTATCAATCTATCTATCTGGCTGACAGACATAGGTTGTCGACAAAAGTAACACATCTAGTATTTGCAAATTACTGAATAGATTGTGACATGAATCCATTTTCTTTCCTATTCATCTCAACTTCTAACTACATGACATTCACAAGCTTTTTAAAACACTCCGTTGTTGAGATGTAGCATTATGTTATGTGGAACAATTGAACAATGTATCTGTCTGGTGTTCGCATTCCTTCCACTGAAAACCTTTTTACACTAGATTCACCGGATCGAATCTAACCAGGACTACACAACGATATGTATATGCTTTCTGCGAAGGAGTAAAGTTGGGACATTATACCATCTAAAGAACGACGACATTTCCCGAAGACTATTCAGCATTAAACCATAAAAGCTCAGTGGCTACAGCACAGAGTAGGCTATATACTTGATTCGGTGTATACGTAGATAATTGACAATTCACTCTTTAATGCATGTCATCTTTTTCTCTCTTTCTCTCTCTATCTCTCTGTATGTATACATACATATGAATGTTTGTGTGTTTGTATATATATATGTATATATATATATATATATATATATATATATATAT
>NC_068986.1:52292066-52293780 GCF_001194135.2 Octopus bimaculoides | reverse complement strand
CTAAATTTGGAATTTTTTCCCTAATATAATTATCATTATTATTATATATACACATATATATATATAGTTGAAATTTATAGAAAAACAAAGGACGAAGACAGATGTATGAAGACAGGTGTATTAGTTTGACGCTCGGGAAAATGAAAAAGTCTTTTCCGTTTCGAGCCTATGCTCATCAACAGAAGGATTAAGAGAAAATAAACTGAGAGAGAAGGAAAAAAACTTGTAGATTTAGCGGTGAAGCATGGCGAATGATTTGTAAAAAGTTTGAAACAAGAAGTTAAAAGAAAGGGAGATAATCTTTTCTACTCTAGGCCCAAAGCCCGAATTTTTTTTTTTGGGGGGGGGCAGTCGATTACGTCGACCCCACTACACAACTGGTACTTAATTTATTGACTCCGAAATGATGAAATGCAAAGTTGACTTCGACAGAATTTAAACTCAGAACGATAAGACAGACGAAATACCGCTAAGCATTTCGCCCGGTGTGCAAACGTTTCTGCCAGCTCTCTGTCTTCAAGAAAGGGAGTTAATAAAGTGCTGGCGATTCCAAGTGAAGGTGCGTGTGCGTGTGTGTATGTGAGAATAGTGTGCGTGAATGTGTAAGTATGTGTGTGTGTGAATATGGGCAGAATAAGGACTCTGACTTGTATGAGTGTGTGCGTGTGTAACGTGCGGCTGCTCATATAGTGGTGTGTGGTAACACTATTGAAGATTAAGTGTGGGTGTGTGGATGATGGTGTATGAGTGTGTGACTGATGGTGTGTGGTGTGGGTCTTGGGAAGTGGTCAGTACTAGTGTGTATGGAGTGGTGCGGTGTGGTGGTGTAGTGGTGTTGATGGCGTGGGGGAGGGGAAAATTGTGGGGTGTTCTCAATGAAGAGAGGAGGTAGGTAGGAGTGATGAGAGGAAGTAGATGCAGAGAGGAGGCGAGTTGAGACCCTGCAGTGCAAATGAGAGAAGAGAAAAGTTTAAATTCTGTTCACGGTGAAGGCGAGAGTCCGGATGGCCCCTGTGCAAAGACATATGTTGTAGTGAATGAGCGGTAGAGTCTGATATCTCCGAGAACCGGTCAGCCAAGTGGCGTCCCACTTGACCGATGTACAAGGAAAGGCAGAAAGTGCATCAGATGCTGTAAATGACATTACTAGAAGTGCAGGTAAAGGCGGAGAGCTGGCAGAAACGAGCACGCCGGGCGAAATGCTTAGCGGCATTTCGTCTGCCGCTACGTACTGAGTTCAAATTCCGCCGAGGTCGACTTTGCCTTTCATCTTTTCGGGGTCGATAAATTAAATACCAGTTAGCACTGGGGTAGATGTAATCGACTTAATCCCTTTGTCTGTCCTTGCTTGTCCCCTCTATGTTTATCCCCTTGTGAGCAATAAAGAAATAAGAAGTGTAGGTAAAGGAATCGGTGATGTGATAGGAACGATGTTGGGTGCTTGTGAGGATAGTGGTGTTGGAGAGGTAGGAGCAATAAGGCAGCGTGGGTGGGAGCAGAGAAACAAGCAAGGCTGGGAGTGGGGTTAGGGAAGAAACTCTGAACCAGGACGTCACGCAGGTTATGGGCTCGTTTGAAGGAGGGAAGGGTAGATTGAGGAAGATGTGCTAGGTGGAGGGGTCGGACTGGAAAACGCCGGAAGGCTCGGAGAATGGTGCGTTGGAGCGGCAGGGAGGGGGTGGTAGGTAAGGGGAAAATAGGAGGCGGGCATTGG
>NC_068986.1:52273880-52286253 GCF_001194135.2 Octopus bimaculoides | reverse complement strand
ATATCTTGGGGTTATCGGTAGGGGAGGATCGTTATGGTATAGAAGAAACAGCAAAGATCCTTACATAAATGCCTCGCAGGATTTAGTTTCATCATCATATATTGACTGCTTTCATCTCTACGTGATCATTAAAATTACTTTCAGTAATATATAGTTGGGGGTCATGTCAAAAGGACTATAATTTATTGACAAAATGCGTTCCATTCTGCTATTAATGTTCTAAATAGATTAAATATTTCTGTGAAATGTTATATTTAGCATTAGCCGATCTATAATTTAAGATTCATTCATATGACAAATATATGTCTTATAAAATATCTTTTTCATGTATATGAATATATATATATATATATATATAGTTATGTAATTAAACGGTTAGAACTTAAAAACATATTTATTATGCATGAATAACAACAATATCAATCTCAGGTAAAAGCTGACTTTTGGTTAATGTATAGTTGAAGCATATACAAGATTTACATTTACTTCACCTATATATGGATGACTAATAAATAATTCCGGTCTAAAAACACGCGATTTTGGGTTCGCTCCGACTACCCGATTCCTTTAGTAAGTTTCATCTCCCACAACCTGCATGCAACCAAACCCTGCGACTGAAATTCAAAACCAATTCCAAAAACTGAACGTAGAAACCTATAGGATAGTAGATTTAATCCATTGACCGGTTTGACACCTTGGTCATTAAGTAACATGAGCGGAACCACTACGGTGCATGCATTCAAGCTAGTTCCGAGTATGATCGCTACTGTTCCACCTTAGAACAAGTAACGATAATATCATCAAGATATTGTAGTACTGGGTATTCGTTATGTTCTCCTTTCTAAAACAATAGAATGACATGATTTCTGTACTGTAAATCTGGATTAATTGCAGTTTATCTAGTCCAGAGAAGCTGGTAATTTGTGACTTCATAACGGCCGCAACATGATGAAGATATGTTCTCTATAATAAACCATTCTTAGAGAAGGGCTTGTCTCCTTGGTTCACTGACAGTAGTGGGTACCGATATGGTTGATAGTCTTGAGAACAACTGCAGGTGAAATATGGAAAAGAAAGACAATATTAACCAAAAAGATGTTAGAAGTGGAGAGCGTTAGAAGTGGTAAACACATTAAGAGGACGAGTTGAGGGACAAGTAAATCAATCGGGGTTGGCTGAAGGTGGCAGGAAATACAGGAATGAAAATTCGTGCTTGTTTGATGTTTAGATTCAGGTCATCACGGATGAGAAAGCCTCGCTCAATAACTCTGTACCACTTTAACTATTGAGAAAAGAATCGATGTAGAATTTGTATGGTTCCTTATTTGTTACACCCGAAAATATGGATTGCTAAGTTGAAGGCGATAGGATATGAACTCAGAACGCAAAGATTCGGAACAATGCAAAGCATTTACCCAACGCCTATTACGGCCCCAAAACATTTCCCAATATGTTGCTCTATCAAGTCCAATCCTGCAGAGCGACAAGAATATCTACAAGAAAACTACAGTTACAACTATATTTTAGATGAAGTTTTACGAAAAGGTAGAAGCTATATATTTTCAATATGGTAATGGTTTCTGATATAGGCATAAGACCAATAATTTCGAGGAGAGGATGCTAATGTGTAGCATTCACTTCAATATTTCACTGATATTTTATTTTATCAACTATTTTATTTTATCAAAGAATGAATGCTAAAGTTGATACAGGTTGGATATATATTCAGAACGTAAAGAGCTTGAATAATGGTGTCTGAATTAGGTACATGCAATGTTGAGAAGAGAGTTGCTTGATGGATGCCATTGCCCTATCAGTACAAAAGTGATACCTTATTTCATCAACCTTGCGGTGATGAAAAGCAAAATTGGCCAAAGCAGTGTATAAACTCACAACGCAATGTGCATATTTCCGTCGCTCTAGTGATTCTAACAATCGGCGCCCTTCATTGAAATACTATAATAATAATCAATCTAGCCTTGGTCTTTATAGGAGCAAACATAACAGCTAGACGACATATAGGGCAAAGCCTGCTAGGATTTATTTACTACGAAGTTAGAAGTAATGCATCTTGGTTGCTTTAATAATATTTGATTTTCCATTTCAGACGTGGCAAGAAAAACAAAATTAATAACAATATGATGTATCATAAATGAAATTGTATCAGTTACAACAAATATAATAGACGTAGAAAATTAAAGTAAAACCAAACCAACAACAGCTACAGTAACAAACGCAAAGAATATGGCTAGTAGCAAAGATAAATGGGAAGAACAACAATAAATAACTAACAATAATCAATAAAAAAAAAGAATAATATAAATGAATGGATAAAGAATAAATGAAAAGATATCACCAAACAATAAGATTAACAAATATCACTAATATAAAAGAAAACTAAGACTAAAACAACTTCAGTAGCAACACGAATTATAATGCTAGTAATAAAAATAATAGGAGAAAAACTACGACTTCAACAATTGCAACGAAAACTATACCAAGAGCAACAACAACAATAGCAGCATTAACAAAAGGGATGCATCATCAGCCGCTGTCCAAAAAATATAAGGAGCGAACGAGGAGTTGACTATGTGTCCGCATAATGTGCAACTATTGCAAATAGCAAATTTTTCCTTCAGAGCACGTAATAATATTTTTAAAAAGAAAGGAAGAAGGACATTTTGGATAATGCAATCTTGGGTGCATTATTTTAAAATATAATGAAACGCTGAAGGCTGAAAGGCTTTGATCATAAATTTGCTTCGTCAGAACTGACCTGAGGCTAAATAAAAACAGAATTTGCAACCAATAATAACGAAAGCATAAGTAATAACAACATCATCAACAGTGGTAACAGCAACAATGGTATCAGCAGCAATAACTAACATATCACCTGCAACGACAATGACAATAACAGCAATAAATACTGTCGGTATTTTGCAATCGATCCCCAGAATTGATGTGTTGTAGTGTTGATTCTTACTGTCAGATTTGCTGATTTCCATAGTGGTAAAAGTGTTTGCTGTTATCCCCGTCTGCCGCAATGTATTTCTAATATATTGCTTTCATGATACTTGATTTCCCTAGACGCCATTTTTAAAATAAACAAAAGTATAGTGCCAAAAAGAAAAATCGCAGTTGATATTCTATCATTATTCATTACGTTAGTTTACCAGAGTTTCTTAAACTGTATACTGGACATGATTTATACATCTCTATTTAAGTACACAGCAGCAGCAACACCGTATAACATGCAGAGAGCAGTATGAAATATTTTAATTCGCACTTCTTTCTATGTTACGAAAACGAGAGTATTTGCTGCATTAAATATCTTAACGTTTGCTTAAGTATTATATTTCATGCAGTTAATGTCTATATAGAATTTGATATTGCTAACACCAATCAACTTGCAAACTTTTATATTTCTTTAGTGATTTTCCCATCACTACTTAGGTAAGAATGGTGAGATGTATGCTTTTGCTGATGAGGTCATAATAATAGGAAACATGTTTAGAGGCGTCACTCTCGTTGAAGCAGTTAAAATAATGTTCGTTATTAACTAGTATTATCTTTTAACAACAGTAAGGGGTGAAACGCATGTCACCCTGAAATCTTTGCTGAAGATATAAAGGTATTTCCAAAATTGCGATAGCTTTAGTCGCCATTATAAGTGCTTGACATATCTTTAAATAGCTTCTGGAAGCAAACCATCTTTGATGTTTATTTCGCGCAGTTACATTTCTAATACTTCCTTCAATGAATATGTAAACATCCTATTAGTAGTGATACTGTTATTGCATCATACATAGAAAACAAATGCTGAACAATTGTTTCTAATATAAAACGAGGCTGCAGAGTTAAGGCACAATGATGAACTTCTTATCGGATACAAAATCTAAATAGGCATAGGTAATTACCAGAAAACATTTTGTCTATCGCTCTGCTGAATATATCAATCTAAAGCCTTAAATGCAGTCGATTCTGACAAGCAGCACAATCTCTTCTTGAATAAACACAATTTCGAGAAAATGATTTCGATAGATCTGTCTCCAAAGCTCTCAACAGTAAGTGAGAAACTGATTGCTTCATAACTGCTGATCAGGGCGCGTATCACTCAGCTAAAGGCTGAAATATAATATATTGGAAGCAAATATCTAATAAGAATGCTACGTGTACGGTCAATTTGAAGATACGGCCAATAACAATTTTGGTGTTTTCTCATTGATAGCAGCGAGCCGCCAGATATCAGTGTAAGATAATTAGATTCGTGTACACTTATACCAGTCCGAGAAAATATAAAAGAAATCTCCTCCCGCCTGCAATGCAGTTATCTAAAGTGAAAACGGTGTGTAAATTTCTTCTAGCCTAATGTTCTACAACGATTTAGAATTTTCAGGAACTATACACTATTGAAATTATCCTAAATAATATCATCCGTAATAAAATCCTTCATTTGCTTTTCTTTCCTTATAGAGAATGGCAATACAAGTTCAGTTCTTACACGACCAGTCACTGTTGAATATTATAGTGGCATTTCATTTCTACGAATTCCTTTCCTAGACCACGACCAATAAAATGTTCATGCCATGTAGTAAAGATTTGAAGTCCAATTTTTTTACAGATTCTTTCCATTGATAATACGATTCACTCTATTGCCATTGAGTTTTGGTGTATTGCTTCAAGACTAGTATTTCACTATCAGTATCAAATACCAGTAACATTCTCCATTCTATCTTTACTCCAAAAATTTGATTTCAAATTAATGATTTGCTCAAGACAGTAGAACTTCGATATATTGTATTGGGGGCGCAAACAAAATTGACATAGATTATGTATGTATGTATGTATGTATATATGTATGTATGTATGTATGTATGTATGTCTTTGTGTATGTGTGTATGTATTCATGTTCATATATTTATATGATAATTATTCCCTTGCTAGCCAGTTTCACATACGTAGTACAGACACGATCGTTCTGACAGTATTTAGTGAAAGAATGAAGATGTTTGTCCAATCGCGTCAACTAGACTGATTCTCATTGGTTAAAGCTTCTCACGTGCTCAAATATGTGGAATATCTCAGATGTCATTATCACTGTCGTAAGGAGAAGCATTACCTCGGGTTTGAATGAGTAAGCATTGAATATACAAACGTATGAAAGATGACCAAAACGAATTTTCTAAAACTAATAATGAAAGCAACTGGATAATATGCAAAATTTTATCTTCAATCATATCGCAGGACGTTTAAATATCTCAAACTTTTCTAGATTGGTGTGAAGTTTCGGTATACATTGACGTATAGTGTAGCTTTGTTTGATGATGTTCCATTTTATTAGATTATGTTCTAATTTAAGATACTTGACATTTTCAAGGCAATATCATTATAATTATCAATGCTTTACACAGTCAAATTTTCTGGCTACTAACTTTGTACAACTGACGGAAAGTATTCATTGCTTTCTTGACATGTTCTTCTGCTCATTTGGGAATAAATGTTTTGTATTTGAGATAACGATCGATAATTATATATTTGATCTTTGAAGAGATTTCTGGAGGGACTCATATAAACTTAAACTCATAGAAACATAGGACTTAACGCTATATCACAGTGTGTGTGTGTGTGTGTGTGTGTGTGTGTGTGTGTGTGTGTGTGTGTGTGTGTGTGTGTGTGTGTGTGTGTGTGTGTGTGTGTGTGTGTGTGTGTGTGAATATCTTCCCTTCCTCTTTATATTCACCCCCTATAGGTCATTCTGCCTACTATTTTTACTTAAATATATTTCCTATTTTATGGGTTTTTTAAGCCCAAAAGAAAAACCGTCTTTCCAGTTTTTGCATTACATCGCACAACACGGCCATTCTTATCTCATAGTCGCAAGAAATTCTTTGTTTACGATTTTCTTACTCTGTCTTTGCCTATTTCGTTGTACATAATTTTCACGTTCTCTTCAAGACGTATTTATACATTGCTCGGTTTCGAAACCTCAGCTATTCCTCTTGTCTCATTGTTTCTTTTCTTGTCCGTCTTTCATATTCTTATGTTGCTGACACTGCCGAATTGTACAATGTTATCGGAGATTTCCGTAATTCTGGTGATATTTCGTCGGTAACTAATGAAGGAGTCACCATGTCCGCGTCTACTAGGGGTGTGTTTCCTGTTATTCAGTATGTTTCTCTGCTGTACTCCTGTACAAAAGTTTAACCTCCTCCATACACATACCTGCAAGTGTGTGCCTGTATGTATGTATGTATGTATGTATGTATGTATGTATGTATGCATGTATGTATGTATGAATGTATGTATGTACGAGGGCGAATTAAAAACTATACGCACTCTTGTTTTTTCAATGTGTTTACACAAAAGCAGGGTATAAACAAGTACGTCATTTTTATATATAGTCTCCTTCCTTTTCTGAGTACTGGGTCCAGTGGTCCACAAGCTGGCGTATTCCCTCCAAGAAGGTTTTCGGTTGGTCGTTCAACCATTTATGCACCGCTTCCTACACATCTTCATCCATAGGAAATCGACGACCTCGTAAACCATCTTTGAGCGGTCCAAAGACATAGTCGAAAGGGGCGAGATCTAAGCTGTAGGCAGGTGTTCCAGCACCTCAAACCCAATTACTTAATGGTTCCAACAGTCTGGGTAGCCGTGTGTAGGCGCGCATTGTCATGCAACAACAGACTTTTCTTCGATAATAAATAGGCTTCGGCGTTTCGTGCAAATTGCTGGCTTTAGTTTTTTGGCCAGAAAAGCACTATATCTTGCACTGTTGATCGTACGCCCCTTTTCCAGGTAGTCTTTCAGTATAGGCCATTTTGAGTCACAAAATAGGGTTAGCATCACCTTTACCGCAGAAAACTGAGTCTTGAATTTCTTCGTCACTGCCAGAATATTACCACTCTATACTCTGTCTTCTGCATTCTGCCACATAATGAGACCCACGTTTCATTCTTGTGACTTTTCTGCTCAAACATTCCTCCCCATCATTGTTGTAGCGATCGAGTAATCGTTGGCAGACTTCAAGAGGTTTGTACTTGTGCTCTGCAGTAATCACTCTTGGCACCTATCTTGCACATACTTTAAAGAAGCTGAGCTCATCGTCGATGATTCGATAGGCAGAACTATTACTAATCTGCAGAGAACGAGCTACCTCATCGATCATAACTCGCCAATTCACCATTACGATCTCATGAGCTTGCTGAATTTTCTTGTCAGTAGTGGAGGTTGATGGGCATCCTGCTCCCTCTTCATGTGCCACGCTTGTCTGGCCAGTTTTAAAATTCTCGATCCACGCATACACACTTCTACTCGGTAGTGCACTGCCCCGTGTTGTGCTAAAACCATTCAATGAATTTCAGCAAATGACACACCTTCCGACAAGAGAAATCGGATCACTGCTCTGTGTTCTTCTTTCGTGCACACTGCTGGTAGAGCGGCCATGCTTACACTGCAAAGCCAGAAAGAAAAATGGCGCGATCAGGTTGAAACTTCGATCACGTGACAGAAGGCAGTGTGACAATAAAAATAAAAAAGATATGTTATGGCGAAAGTGCCCATAATTTTTGATTTCATATCATATGTATGTCTCTTCTAATTTTTAATTATATAAATTTTCCACTGCGGAGGGAGCCGGTTTCCAAGAAAGATACAAGGCTCGATGCTTGGGAAGAACTTGCATATTTTTACTGTTCCACTCACAGATTGCACTTGTAATGTATGAATTAGCCGGTCGATTTCTCTTTCTGAAAATTCCAGTTTATCCAGATTCTCCTTTAAGTATTTACTAATAAAACCTAGTGCTCCAATTATTATTGCTATGAATATGAATTCATAGTCTGGATATAGAAGCTGGAGGTTTCGAAGCTGTTGTCCATAGATATCCTCTTTTCCTTTGATTTTCAAAGAGATATTTATATCTGCAGGGCAGCTGACCTCTGTGATGGTACATTCCATTGCTCCTCTGTCCTAAACAACAATATACGGCATGTTATGTTTAAATTTAACAGAAGATTTGATGGGAATATTCCACCAGTATTCTTTGAGTTGGTGTTTATGAATGTATGCCGTAACAGAATGATTTTCTAAGTTTATTTCAGGACGGTCTTTTTTGTGGATGGCATTGTAAATTTTTTTAGCAGCAACGTCGTGCCGCATAGGTATGTACGTACGTATGTATGTATATATGTATGTACGTACGTATGTATGTATATATGTATGTATGTACGTATGTATGTATGTATGTATGTATGTATGTATGTATTTATGCATGTATGTATGTATGTATGTATGTATGTATTATGTACACATGTTTATCTTACTACTGAAATACAGAAGCACAGCGCTCACATTCTTTTTCAGATAGGAGCAATGGAAGAAGTTTCTCTCAGCCCAGATACTTGACCTCGAATACTTGCAGCCTAGCGTTCTCTATTCTGCTAAACGCAATGGTGTTCAGGCCGGCGACGGATTAAGTCAAGAAATGGTTTTGTAGTGTTACATTCCTATTATTACTATTGTTGATTTATCCTATAACATTAAAAAAAAAAATCGAAGATTACATAGGAACGTATAAATGCTTAGTGATTTAGCACATGAAGGTGTAAAACAAATATTATTTTTATAATTTTCCTGCATGTTGCCTTTAGGATTTCTAATTAAATTATGCTCAAATTTTACGTGAATGTCCAGTATGTTGGGGAAACAAACTTTCAAACTGATAGCTATACAGTGGAGCCAAAGAGATAGTTTCTCTTAGAAATACCTGTGAATCTGTCTCAAATAACATCTTTCCGTCTTGGGATAAAATACCATTATACTATGCTGTCGAAATATATAAATGTACGAAATGGTCGTGCCTGGAAAGCCTTTTGTCATTGATCTGCTCAATTTAAAATGATTTGACCCTAAATAACAGGAACAAGATCTTAACCCCAAATACATTCGACGTTGTTTGCCAATACACTTTAAAATAACTTTGCAAAGAATGGAATGCAAAACTGCTGCAGTTAAAATATCAATATTACAACATATTACGCCGGGCAGAATGCTTAGTAGCATTTCGTCCATCTTAATGTTCTGAGTTCAAATTCAACCGAGGTTGACTTTACCTTTCAGGGTTGATAAAATATGTACTAGTGATGTACTGGGGTCGATGTCATCGACTTTCCCATTCCATGAAGTTGCTAGCTTTGAGCCAAAATCTGAAATCAATATTAGGGCATTATAGTATATCGAAAAGGATAGGAACACGTTGTGGGTAATGAGATATATTCTAAAATTTGCAACACCCGAGTCAAGTAGAGACGGTCCTGATTGGACTCTCTGTGTGTTATTGTAAGTGTAATCGACCAGAGTTAAGCTGAGTGTAATCTAATCGACAAGGAAGCTTCTGTGGACACTATAAACAATACTATGACATTTGTATCGTATAGTTTATAATTTTATGATTTTCTACACTGATTAAATTACTATTGGGAATGACGGCGTTTTTTGAATGACGGGGTGAATGAAAGCAAAGTTCGCTGTTTTTCGCATTCAGTCAGAAGAGGTGACAATACCCATGAACTTTTATGGGGCTTCCAAGGTTAAACTGGGGGAGAGGAGGATGGAGGAAGGGAGCGAGGCAGAAGGTACCCTCAAGGTGGGATCTTGGCTCAATTCATTGCAACAGAGTAGACCAAGCTAAAGGCAGCCAAGATGCCAGGTAATGATGTTAAAATTTAAATCAAGCGAGGGTTAACACTACCACTGAATTTGGGTATGGAGGTATTTGAACCCAGAAGACAAAATGTCGGAGCAATTAAGTTAACCATTCTTTCTGAGATTCTAACGACTCTAGCAATTTGATGTGTAGTTGTGTGTGAGAGGTGTGGTGGGAGTGGAGTGGTGTAGGGGTGAGGGAATGCTTGTGTGTGATAGCGCATGTGTGTGTATGTGTGTGCTTGTTGATGCAGAAAACAACAGAATACAAGAACGAATGGAAACACACAAGAAAAAGAACTGATTAACTGAGAGAGGGAGATAGACAAAGAATGACAAAAGTGAGACATAAATATGATTAAAAATAAAAGAGAATATAATTGAAATTTATTAATTCTACTAAATGTGTTAAGCCTCTATAATGAAAAATAAAGGTTTGTTACTACATATATTTTATTAGTAAACAAATAACTTTCATTAAGCATAAATATTTATACAAACATTTTGGCGCAAGCTCAGCAATTTCGGGTAAGAGGGTAAGTCCATTACATCAACTCCAGTGTTCAACTGGTACTTCTTTTATCGACCACGAGAGGATGAAAGGGAAATCGATCCTTATGGCATTTGAACTCAGGACGTAAAGACGGAAGAAATGCTGCCTAGCATTTTGCCCGGCGGGCTAACGTTTCCGTCAGATCACTACCTTACATTAAGCGTAAATATTAAAATGTAAATCATAACTTTAGCTCCCATCAACTTGTGAAACATTGAAAACATTGCATACAAATTTTCTCATATTATTTTGTAATTTATGTAGATTGCACCACAAAAAAAACTGTTGAATAGCGCCGATACAGTCTCATCGGCAGACGGTATGGCGTTCTAATTAAGAATTTTACTGAAAAACTCATTGAACATGTCTTTACCCTACGCAAATGTCGTTGTCACATGCATTTAGCAGAGACTGAACATATCCCACTAACTTACAGGAAGAATGAACTATCTTATTGTTGCGACCTGGCATACGCTCTATCAATGAACTTCAGATCGCTGATAGCCCACAATCCAGATATACTACTTTAGACTTGCTTGCTCCATACTCAAGGATACGGTACTTAATCCATGCCACTTGCATATACTACAGCCCCATTCTAGCTGAAAATCCAACCTAGTACCTCCAAACCTGGTAACTCCACTGCTATAATGTTACTTATCCACTGATGCGCGTTAGCACTGCCCTCTCTTTGTAGCTAAATATAACATGCCAAAGTCTCTTGACATAGAGACGACAGCTACGTACCATCATCCTGTCCAACCATAGGATCTTTGAACAGCGAATAGAACTGATGTTGCATCTAGACAAATAGCTCCATGTGACCTAATCTAACAGAGAGATCTAACATCTAGAAGCCACATCCTATTACTGACGCGCTAGGTTCGTTCTGCATGAAGCAGAATCAAACCGTGATTAAATAAGGTATACACCAGGGAGGGCTGAAAGGTTCATACGCTGACTATGAATGAATGGTACTAGAACAGTGAAATTTTGAGTGTATGAATTCCAACTCCTCTTATTGATAACTGTTTTGTCTTTCTCCAGGTAAACTAACTCTTCAAGGAAAACTTTAAAACTCACTAATAAGGAGTTCTGTACAAAATGGACAAAATTATCAATTACCAGCATAAAAAAGGTTTAGCCACCACCCCAAACCCAAGGACATTCATGCATACATGTTTCAAGCATTAGGGGGCAACGCTCCAGCTTTATCAATAGTGCAAAAGTGCGCAGCTGAATTTAGGAGCGGTAGAGAGGGTTCCGAAGATGACCTAAGTTCTGAATTTTCTGCAACTGCTGCCACCGAGGAAGACATTAATCGTGTGGATGATAGGTCATCGACTATAAATCAAATAGCCAATTCTATTAGCATCTTTTGTGAGAGAATTGAGAATATTCTGTACAATGAAGTTGGTTTAACGAAGGTTTTGCTCGGGGGTGCCATGTCTTTTGACACCTGATCAAAAGCTCACCGGACTGATTAAATCACGAAAAAATCGGAAGCTGCTTTTGGCAGTTTTAGTTTAGCAGATAGGAATCATTTGTAGCCTATGTTTGATTTCTCTTTATAGGTTAAGAGAATGCCATACTTATTTCAATTTTCTAGGAAATATCTTGTTCGTTTATTTATTGCTCCTTTTCGGGGAAGAAACTTAATTAATTCATTGTAATTATATATTGTAATTATTTTCTGAAGTTCCGGTATCAAATACAATATAATTCAAGTGGGGATTCATTTCACTGTGTATATATTTATATATACTGATGTTTAAATAAATATACTTACATACATATAGCTATGTATGTACGTATGTATGTATGTATGTATGTATGTATGTATGTATGTATGTATGTGTGTACGTACGTATGTATGCATGTGTGTATGTATGCATGTATGTATGTATGTATGTATGTATGTATCTATCTATCTATCTACCTATCTATATATATAGTCTTACTTGCAAAATGGACGTGTGCGTTCAATGATGTAATAATACAAAAAATATATATGCATGTATACACACATATATGTATATACTTTCATCTACATGTGTATATAGATGCATATCAGGGTACAGGACGTTAGAACAATGAACTACAGACAACGGAACG
>NC_068986.1:52272218-52273349 GCF_001194135.2 Octopus bimaculoides | reverse complement strand
ATATATATATGTATTTATTTATTTATATATATATGTATGTATGTATGTATGTATCTGTAAAAATATGTGACACTTATTCGGTAGTCATGATAAAAATCCGAGTTTCGGATGCCGGGGTGGGGACCTACGCCAACATCTCTTCAGTTATTCGGCCATTGAAAATTCCTGTGAAAAATTACCGTTAAACAAAAGGAAATTACTGTGTGGTTGACCGTTATTAAGACAAAAGAGCTATGGACCGCTAAGTATGGGGAGGGGGTAAAAGTAAGGGAGTAGAGAAGTCTATAGTGTTCGCGTAAGCGCACCAATCCGTACATTCGCCTATATTTATATACTAAACCACCCTCGCTTGAAATACACACATGCTCACCCATATACTCGCCAAAAACTATACATATATGTACATATACATATATATTTGAAACCAAATCAACGACAAACTAAATCAGGGTTAACTAAAAAATAACGAAGACTTTACTCCCAGACTTGTCTTATTTCGATCACTGGACTGCAGTCATACCGAGGGTTTAGTTGAACAAATCGACTTTTTTAGGGGTCTGATACTTATTCCACCGGGCTCTTTTGCCGAACAGCTTATAAACTGGGACGGTAGGCCGACATTAACTCAGCATGTCATTAGTAAACATTAAGTTATTAAAACATACCTCATACCGCGAAGTCATATTTATACTAATCTCCGCGCTTCATGTTTCATTAGCGTACACAAACATACGCATGTGTGCGTGTGCGTATGTTTGTGTGTGTGCTTTGATATGTGCATAAGTATGTGCATCCACGTGTATGTCTGATACGCGTTTCGTTCTTGGATAAGGCACTTTATTTCTGACAGCGCAAGTCTCCTTATATATATACTCTTACTCTTACTCTTACTCTTACTTGTTTCAGTTATTTGACTGCGGCCATGCTGGATCACCGCCTTTAGTCGAAGAAATCGACCCCAGGACTTATTCTTTGTAAGCCTAGTACTTATTCTATCGGTCTCTTTTGCCAAACCGCTAAGTTACGGGGACGTAGACACACCAGCATCAGTTGTCAAGTGATGGTGGGGTGACAAACACAGACACACAAATACACATACATATATATATATATATATATATATATATATAT
>NC_068986.1:52270113-52272107 GCF_001194135.2 Octopus bimaculoides | reverse complement strand
TGTGTGTACATATATACGACGGGCTTCTTTCAGTTTCCGTCTACCAAATCCACTCACATCTGTGTGTGTGTGTGTGTGTGTGTTAGGTTGTTCCGAAAATAATGACCGATTTCAGAAACAATTTTATTCTGGAAAAATTAACAATAGTAATGTTTTGATTAGTCAAAGTAGAAACCGTGAACATGTAGGCATCTCTGCCATCAATCAACGGGAGTATTTATGTCTCGTAGATAAAACCTTGTTGGCTTCGATGCTAAGAAACTTGATTCCACCTTTTGCAAGTGAGCATGCATTTCAGTGAGTTGATAGCAATAGACTTCTGCTGTAATGCTCTGATTGGCTTCCAGAAAGCTGTAATGGACAACAGCAATTGCAGACCACCTGACAGACACCATAATCTTTTGCTGATGCAACTTTGGCTTTGGGAAATGTTTGGGTGACCCATCACGATCAAGGCATTGACCTGATCATTTACGGTTATCCTAAATGATCCACTTTTCGTCACAAGTGACTATTTAGTCAAGAAAAGGATCCTTGGTGTTTCGCAGACAGCACATCGAGCCCACTTCAAAACACCGAACTTATTGATTTTCATTGAGCTCATATGGTACCCATTAGTCTAGCTTTTTCACCTTACAGATTTCACCTTACAGATTTTCACCTGCAGATTGCGTGAGGCCGTTGCAATACTGACACCAAGTCTCTGAGACATTTCTCTGACACTTTGACGTGAGTTTTGTTAACAATTGTTCATTGTCATGACTGCATGACCATCGTCAACTTTCTTCATCTTCAAGGCTCTCATCACAACCACAGAATTTTTGAGACCACTTTCGTATTGTGCGATCACTTGTAGATTCCTCTCCGTATGGTCTGTTGATATTGACAGCAGATTGGGAGGCTTTGTCCCCAACCTTGAAGTCATGAAAAGTAAGCAAGAAAAGTAAGCAAAGGTCCTTTTTTGTCATGTTCATAATTAAGGGTGCCTGAATGTTTTCTGTCTGAAATAAGAAGAAAATTATTAAAGACGATACAATAATTATTAAGTATGTCAAAATTCAATTAAAACATAATGAAAATACTATGATAAAATTGCGTTTCAAAACACAACTCTTAGACCGGCAATTATTTTCGGAACAATTTAATAGAAATATATGATATTGTTTAATTACAAGGACTTTATCATTAGGAAAAAATAGATTTATTCTATGTATTTATATGTGTCAAAGTAATAATATAAAACTGTTTTCACATGATAAATGTTATCGTATTCTAGTTTAACTGAAAATATATTGGTGTATTTATTAGGTAAGTTTGACATATAACACAAATGAAAAGGAATCACGCGTTACTCATAGTCTTTTGTATAGAAAAAGTGTTTTAGTCCATATATTTCTGCATGTGTGTGTGTGTGTGCGTGTGTGTGTGTGTGCGCGTGCATGTGCGTGTGTGTGCGTGTGTGTGCCTAAAATATCCAAGAAGTTAAGGAGATAGATAAAGAACATTCTGCCTTCCCTTCAGCTTAGAAGCTACTAAGGTATCAGGGAGAAAGACTTGTTACAGATTTTTGCTTGTCACTGTTTTTTTATGGGGTCAGTTTTAATCTATAGACTAGTTTTATCAAATCCTTTTATATCTAAGGCCGAGAGAAGAAGGGGCAGTGTCTGTTAGGTGTAGGGCTAACTCCTTAACTTCTTGGAGAGTTTAGGTAAAATTATTCTAATGTGTCCATCTGTATTAATTTGATTAAATTCTATGTCTTTGTGCAGCTGAAGATTGCTCTGCATTTAAATTGATATAATGACTGCATTGTTCAATTAAATGGAGTTGCGTGAAATGATCGTACTGCATTACCTCTGGATATCCTTGTTGCTTATTTTGATTTTAATCATCTTATTTTGAAATTGTATGGATAATACCGTACTAAATTCAGGTGACTCAACTTAAGTACCATATTCATCTGAATCTATATACATACATACATACATATATAT
>NC_068986.1:52267753-52269976 GCF_001194135.2 Octopus bimaculoides | reverse complement strand
ATATATATACATATACATATACATATACATATACATGCATTCTCGCACAAACACAAGCACGCACGCACACACACACACACACACACAGAGACACACACACACACACACACACGTATATGCACATATATTTCCCTCTGAGATTGTGTGTGTGTGTGTGTGTGCGTGTGTATGCGCGCGCGCACGTGCATGTATGGTGTTTATATGAAGGCGACTGATAATCAGGGATTTTTATTTAAGCAATGCCGTATGTATATTTTGTAAAAATAGAATTTATGCTAAGGTAAGCTGACAATTTTCAGGTAGAGTGCAGAATGTGGAAACTAAATTTAACTTGCATGAAGCACCATCTGGTATGAATATATGGACTCCATACTGTGAGAAAGAGCTGGTAAATGCCTTTCTGCCAAGAACACTCAATTATTTCATTTCTCTGCTTCAGATTCTTAAAAGAATTATACGTTGCCTGAGATGACAGATACTTGGATTGGCAAAGTGTTGATTTCTTGGCCAAGGGCCGGAATTAATCACGGCTAATCTACTGAGCTGTAAAATAGGTGTGTTCAGTAGGTCAAATCGCAACTGTGAAATCTGTTAAAGAGCTGTATATATCACGAGTTTCATTAGCTTTCAGAATAGCACATACATTAAGTCTATGATCACCATATGTACATGTATTAGATATAAATCAATCCAAATCATATATACATTATAGAAATATGTTTGTATATTTCCATTTGGCACTGGCTATAAATCGATTCTCGGAAATATCTAAACATGGCATGAATGTTTTCTATTCAGATGTGTAACTTCAATATTCGTGTCAGTTTAATGCAGGCGTGGTTATCAGGATAAGAAGTTCGGACATGCCTGCCGCGTTGACATGGGGTTGCGTTTCCTCTGTGAGTTACTGGAAAAGCGTCTTCTTTCATATCTGCGGATTTGCTAAAAGATTAGGAGTGAAATTTTTTCCGTGGAATCTGTGTGAGTCTGCTGGAAGCATGAACGTATATACGTATGTATGTATGTATGTATGTATGTATGTATGTATGTATGTATGTACGTATGTATGTATATATACAAACATCCACATATCTATCTATTTGTATATCTTTCTATTTATACATTGTATTTACATCAATCTATTTACATATATGTGCATGTATGTGTTTGTATGTATCTATGTATTTATGAATGTATGCATGTATGTGTGTATATGTTTCCACATATTGCCTCTAAATTGCAGCAACGAAGGAAAATATATTATGGCAGTAATCCATAATGTATAGTTGCGTTCGCTCACACTTAGATTTAGCAATTAATTAAAATAAAGAACGATAAGATAAGTTTCATACAAAATACTTAAACACTCGGCGGTCATAGTTACCCGTGTTTTTGAAATGTTAGGTAAATACAGACGTTCTACAAAGGCAAGAGTTTACCTCTTCAAACAAAGTTGGAACAAATCTACCGGAATTTGGGATGTCTGAGAGGCTACATTTTACAATAAAATGGCTTGTGTTTGATCTGGGAGAGTAGCTTTTGAGAAACCAATATAAGTTATACCTCGAAATTTCACTAGCTGGTACACTACCACCAGAATTGAGGCAGTAATTAAAAGTGGTAAATTCCGGCAAAGATTATCACTCATCAACCATAAACCTCGAGGCAAATTAATTTGCAAATATCTGAGATAGATGTAAGAAGATATTTACCCTTATTAAGTACGCTTTTGATCATTCTCCGGTATGATCGAAACAAGCCTTTCTTGACAAGTCTTCTCTTGAACATAACCCGTATTTTAACTACTATTTCTAAATTCGCTACCTGGCGAAGCAATTAGCTGATCCCTGATTATAATTATGCTTATAATAATAGAATATTTACATTATATGAACATAATCGGTATTAGCGTCCAACATAATCAGTTGATGGGATTGAATCCACGCCATCTTGGTTGCGCAAGTCGAAATATAAGTTGTGATGAGTTATAGCAGCTGCAAATTCCGATAGACATTTCTTGTTACTTTATATGGGTGACAACATTATCGAAGCATAAACCAAAAGCGAATCGGAAATCAAAGACGCAACTTTTGATTAGGATTTTTAAAAATATTGAAATGTGCTCTCAGCTGGGAAAGAATAAGATACTTCCCAAATCACTTTACAACATTTGAGTACAATATGATGGTACTGTACATATATATATATATATATATATATATA
>NC_068986.1:52265906-52266944 GCF_001194135.2 Octopus bimaculoides | reverse complement strand
TGTGTATAGAGGAATATATTATTTTGTTCAAAAGAGTTCCAACACTGTCTGTTTTTTATGTTTTATTTATATTCCTGCAAAACCAATGTGAAATATAGAATATGGAATATACAATATATAATATAAAATAAAAATGGATGGTACAATGAAATAAAGTATTGAATGTCTTATTGAATATATGGAATATGTCTTATTGAATAGATGAAATATTGAGTGTTCAATATAAAGGATTACATATATAAAGGCGAATACGTATTTTCTATACCTTGTGTTATTTCATCATGGCCGGTATGACAGACTTTAACAGACAGTCTGTTAAACATTTCGCATTGTTTCATATAAAAACAAAGAAAGATATTTTGAAATGTACGAATACATACATACATACATATATACATACATACATATATATAGGCATACATACATTACAGTATTGTTATACCTTTTATATCGATATATATATTTATATGTATATAAATGCACGTGTGTATATATATATGTGTGTATGTGTGTGTATGTGTGTATGCGTGTGTGTGTATGTGTGTGTGTGTGTCTGTGTGTGTCTGTCTGTGTGTGTGTACCAATGTATATTTTATCTATATGCATATATATAAATATATACGCCACTCCGTCGCTTACGACGACAAGAGTTCGGTATGACCTGATCAACGGAACAGCCTGCTCGTTAAAGTAACGTACAAGTGGCTAAGCATTCCAGAGACACGCATACGCTTAACGTTGTTCTCAGAGAGATTCAGCGTGACACAAGTGTGACAAGGCTAGCCATTTGAAATACAGGAATTACTCATTTTTGCCAGCTGAGTGAAGTAGAGCAACTTGAAATAAAGTGCCTTGCTCAACGACACAACGCGCCGCCGGGAATCGAAGTCGTAACTTACGAACGTGAGCCGAATACTCTATCCACTAAGTCACGCGCCTTCACATATAAATATAATATACATACATGCATACATATGTACATACATACATACACGTATATATATATATATATATATATATATATATATATATATATAT
>NC_068986.1:52245307-52265540 GCF_001194135.2 Octopus bimaculoides | reverse complement strand
GTGTGTGTGTGTGTGTGTGTGTGTGTGTGTGTGTGTGTGTGTGTGTGTGTGTGTGTGTGTGTGTGTGTGACAGCGTATGCGCATTGAAAGAAAATTACAAAAATATACCAAAATGTTCGTCGACAAATATACAACACAATTTTCAATGTTGTTAGATGCGGCGTGTGTAGAAAGAAACGCTCCTAAATTGGATTTTCTGATATATTTCGTATCAAATTTCAGATTAGTTGAGGTGTGAAATACTCCTAAATTAACTGCATGTGACGATATATCTATATGTTTATCTGACATATACCTTCGTGAATTCCCAACCATGTCATGTGTAAACATTCTCAATACTTCAACATGCATGGAAGTTGAATAAGAATCTATAGTGCTGCTGTTGCCGTCATCACCGCCATTGCTGCTGCTGCAGCTACTACTGCTACTACTACTGCTACTACTACTACTACTACTACTACTACTACTACTACTGCTGCTGCTACTACTGCTGCTGCTACTACTACTGCTGCTGCATGCTCCTGTTGCCGCTACTGCTACTGCTGCTGCTGATGATGCTACTATTATTACTACTACTACTATTACTACCACCACCACCACCACCACCCACCGCCGCCGCCGCTGCTGCTGCTGCTACTACTACTACTGCTGCTGCTGCTGCTTCTGCTGAAGATGATGATGCTGATGCTACTACTTCCACCACCGCCGCTACTACTACTACTATTATTACTACTAACAATAACAATCCTTTCTATCACAGGCACAAGGCCTAAAATTTTGGGGGAGGGCACTAGTCAATTACATTGACCCCAGAATTTCACTGGTACTCAAGTGATCGACCCTGAAAGGTGGAACGGCAAAGTCGACCCTGGCGGAATTTGAACTCAGAACGTAGCGACAGGCGAAATGCCTCCAAACATTTCGTCCAGCGTGCTAACGACTCTGCCAGCTCACCGCCTAACTACTAACAATAATAATGATTTCATATTTTGGTGCAAGGTCAGCAACTTCGTGGGCAGTGGCTAGGATGATTACATCGACTCCACTGCACAACTCGTGCATTTTTATCGACTCCGAAAGAATCAAAGGTAATGTCGACCTCGACGGAATTTATTCAGAGCATAAATTTGGCCGTAAAGTTGAGCACTGGGGATGGTGTAATCGACTTAACCCAATTCTCTTATTAGCCACACGGGCAGAGATGAGAGGGACATCACAAAGACAGACAACAATTTGTGTGGTGATTTATGCTAAGGATGGGGGAGAAAGAATGGTAAAAGACAGCGAGATGCGACAAAAGTATATATAGGCGCAGGCGTGGCTGTGTGGTAAGAAGCTTTGCTTCCCAACCATATAGTACCAGATTCAATCTCACTGTATGGGTGGTTCGGCAAAATGGATCAATAGAATAAGTCTTGGGGTCGATTCATTTGACTAAAAATTCTTAAAGGCGGTGCTCCAGCATGGCCGCAGTCTAATAACAGAAACGAGTAAAAGAATAAAGAAATATATATTATACAACGCGTATAAACGTCTACTGTAGTCAGTTCAGGAGAGCAGTACTATCTTAAGGAAGGTACTCGAGGCTCTCATATGTCTAAGGACCCAATTTTGATCTATGTATGCTACAAGGTAAATGAAACGTTACCTTCTCGAATCATGCCGACTCATAAGGGCCTGTTTCCAGGTTTCATGGCATATATAATTCCCACCTGGACGGTTACTCATTTTTGCCCAGTTGAGTGGACTGGAGCAAAGTGAAATGAAGTGTTTCGCTCAAGAATTAAACGTATCACCCAGTCCAGGAATCGAAACGACAATATTACGATCATGAGTCCAACATCCCTAATCACTAAGCAAAGTACCTCCACTACGTATGCTGTGGCTTCGTATCAATAAATGAATGGTATAGTGTCCTGTTCATTGATTTGATTGGGGCCTCATGGGTCCAAAGTCCTGATTCTGATCTATGCCCGTTGCGGCTTGGTGCCAATAGATAAATATTATAGGACATTGATTTTCCATGGTGTCCTCTAATAATGCTATAACGGCTCTGGGTAAGTTAACACTTTGTTACATTGTAGGATTCAATGCGGTGCTATCGCTGTTTCGGCTCTTTTCAGTCTGAGTTCAAATTATGCCTGTAGTCAACGACAAAAGTATGTTATTCCGAAACCGATAAAAACGGTGTTCGTCTTGGAATATACTCCAGCAAGAATTTCAGCGGATCTTTCTCCATACCAACTCACCAACTGGGAGGAGGGAAAGCAAGGGGCACTCTGCTATGTCCATACATACATATAAGCACGCATACGTGCATACACACGTGCATACATATATGAGTATATGCGTATTTATGCATGTATATATTTACACATATATATGCATATACACACATACATACATACATGTGTGTATGTGTATTTGCATGTGTGTGTGTGTGTGTGTGCGTGTACGTGTGCATGCTTGTGTGTGTGTGTGTGTGTGTGTGTGCGTGTACGTGTGCATGCTTGTGTGTGTGTGTACATATACGCCCACAACCGCACATACGTATTCATACAAGCACAGCACACGTACTCTCACGCAAAAGAGAGCTCACCATATATACATAAGAAATGATATTTATATGAATAAATGAATAAATATAATTTTCTCTCCTATAAAATCCTCTTTAACATAAACAGCATAGCAAATATTGCTGATTTTAGTGATTTTTGTGTTGTGTCTTACATCCATCCTCCTATCCCTCGCTGTTTTTATTCTGAATATTATTAGTTCTATATTTATTTATCTAATCTCAAATTTCCATGCATTTCACATCGTGCAATCATCCAGAGAGATGGCAAAATCTTCTGGAAAATAATGTTGAATGTAAATGTAGGTGTTACAGAGATAAATCTCTCTACTTCTGAAAGTAAATGCCCAGAGAGAATTAGATGTACTAAGAGGAGAAATCTACATAATTGATGAAATTTCCCCTAGGAATAAACGAGAGTGAGAAATGTCAGGGAAAATAGGTAAGAAATTCACCACAAACAATCAACATACTCCGTCATGACGAAATAATCAAATTATCTCTAAAAATTGGCACGGGGCCACAGATTTTGGGGAACACATGTGTTTAAATTATCCCCAGTGCTTCACTAGTATTTATTCTACTGGAGGATAAATGGATTGGATTAACTGTGCAAAAGTTGACCCCAGCTGATGTAGGAGCCTTCCTCTGTATTAGAAATTGTTATAGTCGATATTGTTGTTGTTCTTGTTTAGCCTCCGCAAATCTTTGATTGCGTTATTCATTGACCAATGAAATATCATGTACATCGAGTGCCGTCTTAAGGGATGAGTACACTAAGCACTTTCGCAGGAGCACCACGAGTCTAGGGATCTAATGCAAATCTACGTATGTTGTAGGTGTCGCTTTAGGAGCTTCAAAATATTGCTATTCCCGGGGGCATAGCAGCTAAACGAAAGAAGTTTGCCGAATTCATGCACTCGGTGAAGCGCTATGGTGTATTGTCATTTGTCTATAACTTATTGTAGATACGCATAATACGGCAGTCCTAGTTACAACCATCCAATCTGCTTTGCATATCAGACATTACAATGTTCGCCATATCGTTTTTTATGAAGACTTTATTGCTTCATTTCAAAGACTTTTGGGCGGTTATTGCTAGCATATAAGTTACCAGGGAGTGTCTCCATCGTTGGTTCCATAATTTGCTTTGTCGGCATTTTGCTAACTGAACATTTTATACTGCGCTAGTCGGTACTTTCCTATCAATACATATATCAACGCAATATATCAACGTCCGAGGATAGGTATACTAGTTGCCTATATCAATGCAGTTTTTTTGTTTCTCATTGGCTTATATCTTCTTCTTCTTCTTCTTCTTCTTCTTCTTCTTCTTCCTAACCCTTCTCCTTCTTCCTCCGCCACTACTTGTGCTCTTCACTTCCTCCACCCCTCCCCCTCCTTCTTCCCTTCCTCCACCTCCTCTTCTTCTTCCTCCTCTTCCTCCACCACTACCTGTCCTCTTCACTTCCTCCATCCCTCCTCCTCCTTCTTATTTTCCCCCTCCTCTTCCACCTCCACCACTACCTGTCCTCTTCACTTCCTCCACCCTCCTCCTACTTCTCTTCGTCCACCTCCTCCTCCCCTTCTTCTTCTTCTTCTTCTTCCTCCTCCCCTTCCTCCTCCACCTGAAAGACATTGACTTGAAATCGAAATTAAGAGTGGAGAGGGAAGTGCTATCCTGAGTTAATTGAAAGGTGAGTGAAAGTTGCGAAAATGGCAAGAGTGAATGGTACTTCTCTAAGTGTAGACCTGTGAGTGGGAGAAAAGGAATTGGAGAAGCAGTTGCTCCTGGGGTTTCAGGGAAATCTCGGACAGTGGGGTTCCTCGATTAACCCTAGAGGCCTTCAGGAGGGCCACATTTTTACCATACTCGCCACCACTTTTTTTTTTAAACCTTTATATGTTATGTTTATGTCCCTTCTCTTTCGGTGTATACTTTCTTTTTTACATATTTTTAACACTTTATGTCTGTCTTTGTATTGTCCCCCTCATACTTCGTCCTTCTGGCAAATAAATTAAATCTTAATCATCATTATTATTATTATTATTATTATTATTATTATTATTATTATTATTATTATTATTATTATTATTGCAGAATCATTAGCACGCCGGGTGAAATGGTTAATAATATTTCGTCTGTCACTACGCTCTGAGTTCAAATTCCGCCGAGGTCGGCTTCGCCTTTTATCCTTTCGGTCGATAAATTAAGTACCATTGGAACACTTCGGTCGATGTAATCGACTGGTCCCCTTCCCACCAATATCAAGCATTATGCCTATAGTGGAAAGGATTATCATCATCATAACCACCAACACCACCACCACCACCACCACTACTACCGTCATCATCATCAACTTCATCATCATTATTATTATTTATTATTGAAATAAATTGCCTGGATCATTCCAGGATCGGGAAAATGCTTCCAATATTTGTTCTCCTTACACGCCGGGCGAAATGCTTATCAGTGTTTCATCTGTCTTTATGTTCTGTGTTCAAATTCAGCCGAGGTTGACTTTGCCTTTCATCCTTTCGGGGTCGATAAATTAAGTACCAGTTGCGTAGTGGGGTCGATCTAATCAACTGTTCCCCTCCCCCAAAATTCCAGACCTTGTGCCTAGAGTAGAAAAGAATATTTGTTCTGGTTCATTACACTCCGTATTCACGTCTCTTTTAGTTCAAAATTGAAAAAAAAAAAAAAAAAAAAAAGAAATCGAGGTATATACTTTGCTTGTCCGCGGTCTTAAGATTTTAGATACCATGATATAAACAAAACAAAGCAAGAATCAATATTTAATATATATTTAAGGCAGCGAGCTGGCAGAATCGTTAGCACGCTGGGCAAAATGGCTAGCAGTATTTTACCCGTCATTACGTTCTGAGTTCAAATTCCGCCGAGGTCGACTTTGCCTTTCATCCTTTCGGGGTCGACAAAATAGAGTACCAGTTGAGTACTGGAGTCGATGTAATCAAAAATCAAACCCTCCCCCCAAACTACTGGCCCTGTTTCAAATTTTGAAACCAATATTTAATATATATTTCATGCAACAAAAGACCCACCCGTATTTTCCACGGTCATTAGTATGCAGCCAGAAAAGTTAGATTGTGGTAATTGTGTCTTCTTATAGCTAACGCCTTGTGGGTTTTGTTCACTTACTCTTATGATTTCGAACAGTGCACACCGTGCGTTTGCCGTAGAAACCTTTTATAAACATAAATTGTGAGAGGTTTGTGGAGCATCCGATACGTAGAATACAAACGTCTGTTGAATTTATGCACCTAGTAAAGTGCTAGAGTGTATTGTCATTTCTCTATATTCCATAGTAAATTACTGCATATAATCGTACGATCTACCACTATATCTTCTTTACTTTCTCATTAAGTCATGTATGTATATGTATATGTATCTGTGTCTACGTGTGTGTATATATATATGTATATATGCACACACACATACATACACACACATACATAATTATATATACATATATATATATACATATATATACAAGTATATATAAAATTTGTGTGTTTTATCCTATGATAGATATATACTTTTATATGCACATGCATGCATATGTAAGTGTATATATATATATATATATATATATATATATATACACATATATTCACGCACACACACACACACACACACACACACACACACACACACACTCACATATATATATACATACGTACATACATATGTATGTAAGAATGTGTGTACGTATTGGTTAATAATAGGCTTTTGCTTCATATGATTTCTATTACCTTTTATCTACTGAATAGATATTGATTACTATTAATTCATTTTTCAATTAATGTGTAAGCATATTAGAACTTATATAAAAAAAAAACACACACCATATAACAGTAATAGTATCAGCAGTCTTGGCAGTACTACCAGTAGCAGTAGCAACAGCAGGAGCTGTATTAATTGCAATTTGGGGAATACAGTATGAATCGATAAAATCGACTATACTACTTAATTGGTATTTTCTTTTACTGATATTGAAATTCTGAAAGGGAAATTGTACTAAAGTGGAATTTGAACTCAGATTGTAAGGAACCAGAACAAATGCGGCAAAGTGTTTTCCCAACACTCAGACAATTGTGCTTGCCCACCGGAATAATAAGTATTTTTACTATTGGCATAAGGCCTGAAATTTGAGGGAAGAGGTCCTAGGCAATTACATGGACTCCAGTACAAATCTTGCATTTATATTATTCATCTCGAAAGAGCCAGGGAAGTGCAGCTATGTATTCTGTCCAATGCGTATTCGGTTCAATCAGCTGGCCTAATAATTTTGGTACAAGGTCAGCAATTTAGGGAGAAGGGTTGTCGATTACATCGACCCCTGTACTCAACTGGTACTCATTTTCTCGACACCGAAATGATGAATGGCAGGATCGACCTCGGTGGAATTTGAACTCACAACTGCATTTCACCCGGCATGTTAAAATTTCTGCCGGCTTTCCAGTAACAATAATAATTATAATAATAACAATAATAATGGTTTCTACTATAAGCACAAGGCTTAAAATTTGGGGGAAAGAGACAGTCGATTACATCAGCGCAAGTGTTCAACTGGTACTTAATTTATGGACCCCCGAAATGATGATAGACAAAGCCGACCTCAGCGGAATTTGAACTCAGAACGTTGCAACAGGCGAAATAACGCTGAACGTTTCGGCCAGCGTGCTAACGATTCTGCCAGCTCGCTGCCTTAGATAATAATAATCCTTTTTTTTACTAGAGGCACAACGCCTGAAATTTGTGGGGCGGGGACTAGTCGATTATATCGACCCCAGTGTTTCACTGGTACTTAATTTATCGACCCCAAAAACTGGAAAGGCAAAGCCAACTCGGCGGAATTTGAACTCAGAACGTACCGTCGGGCGAAATACCGCAAACATTTCATATAGCGCGCTAACGATTCTACCAGCTCACTGCCTTAGATAATAATAATAATGATAATAATAATAATAATAATAATAATAATAATAATCTATTCTTTTATTAGCCACAAGGGCTCACATACAAAACATTAATTGACATACAACATAAAAGACAAAAACAGGACGATACAATGGGTTTTCGCATGTACATAATGTAATAATGATAAAAATTGAACAAATTAAAACTCCCAATAGGGGAGGCGCTTTAAGGTCCTCGTAGAAAAACTCACAAAAGCCACGGGTGCCTGAACAACAAGGCAAGATCCCTTCTTTTTTTTTACAGGTGCACGCTCAGAATTAGTCCTTTCGCACTGGTCATTCTTCCAACATTCACCCACCTTTCAACAAACTTGTTACAAGACAACACTTCTCTCTCTACCCTCAACTTCCTTTCCAAGTAAAACTTGAAAAAGTTGATGAGGGCTTGGCCAAAGAGGGAAATAAGAGAAATAGATTCAGCTGATAGCCAGATCCGTCCAACACGCGACAGCAGGTGCTCCACATACACCCACGAGTCAGCAATACTCAGGCAGTGGACTAGGGCGTGCATAACGGTTTCCTCGTTCTGGGCACACTTCGGGCAGGTTCGGAAAACAAAAACAATCAAACAAAACAGTCAAGAAACTTGAAAAAAGCCACAAGAAAATCCAAACTCACAGAGCGTTAAAAACACGTCTTAACTCGCCGACAACAACAATCTAGTTAATAATAATAATAGTAATAATAATAATAATAATAATAATAATAACAATAATAATAATAATAATAATAATAATAATAATAATAATAATAATAATAATAATAATAATAATAACAACAACAACATCGATAATAATAATATGGAATAGAAAACGAATAGGAGGAGGAGGATAAATATGAAAATTTACGCGTAAGAGAAATATGCAAATTTAATATGATACAGTAATTGAATTAAAACTGAGAATATTAAACTTAATACAGACACTAAAGCCTAAACCAGAAGCATCTATAGTAATACGTATGTATGGATTAACTGATAAGACACCATATATAAACAAAGGATATTATTGGAAAAGAGTCACATGAAAGTCAGACTAGTATTCAAAACTGAACTAGAAATAATAGATATAAATACTATTTCATAAACTGCAACTTCAACGTTGATTTTTCTATGAAATGTGAAGCTTAAACAGAAAAACCAAGCAAATACCAAAAGTATTCTGAAGCCAATACCTTAAAGCTGATGAAAATAAAATAAATTTACCCAATAGATTGAGATACTGGGATTTGATACAAGTAGAAAATTACTACAAAACAACAACACTGGGCCTAAGAAATACTTTGAAGAAATCAAAAGACAACTGATTACTATTTCTTTCTCTTTTTGTCAATGTATAAAGGTGCAATAAAGAACAAACTGGAATTTAACTATACTGAAGGTAAGGTTATTTATTAAGACAATATAAAAGAGTAAAAAAAAGTAGGAGTCAAGTCAAATTAGAACACAAAAACATATTGGGAAAAACTGGGGTGAATAAGCACGCGATGGCTACTACCCAAAATGACTCGATAGACAGTACATAACCGAAACTGAAATTTATCAATGTTTTGAAACCTTTGTGCAAAAACAGAAACATGAGGTGGGATTTTAGTAGCTTCGGATTAATGGCTAATCACCACATAATAAGATAGTGTAAAAAGATGCTGACAAGTCCAAACTAGTGAACCTGTGCAATTAGACACTTAACACTATTTCTGTTACGCAAGATACACATCCTATAACCTCTTACGAGAGAAGAGCAGAGGGGTTCAGGAGCCCTGCTCTTCTTTACCATGCATCACAGTCTTATGGACTATTATCTCATGGGAGAGAATGGGGATTTGTATATAAGCTCTTTTCAAACATTGTACACGAGCTTTCTTATCTTTTATATTGTCGTTTATATTGATGAGTCAGATCTGCTCGTAGCTCAGTTCAAATGTGTTTTGAGATAATGAAGTGTTTGAAGTATCGTAGTTTTCGTCGTTGTCTTTAATGTCTATCTTGATTACATAATCTTTCTACCTATGTTACATGTCGTTCCATCTTATTTTCACATTCTGCATCCAAGACTAATATCCAAACTATACCTTTACCGTTTTGAAAACTTAGGTTATACTTTTGGTTGGATTCCGCCGTTTTATCTCTAACGACCATATATAAACTTCCTTGTTGACTCATTCTTGTTATTGTTGTTGTTGTTGTTGTTACTGTTATTATCGATAAGGACTAAGGTACTTTTAGGGGTGTGATTTGTGGAAATAGTGCCAGTAATGGTGTTGGTACTGGTCATTCTTGGAGCTACTCGCGTCTAATGGGAATCGACGGGGACGTAACATTCACTTCGTTCGTGCTTATGAATGTTACCGTCAATGGTAGCTGTGTCATAGGAAATCATAGGTGGTGATCGATGTGGTTATGGTAGTAATGATTTTGTTGTAGTTATAGAACGAGCTTCAGAAAATTCAGTGGTACTGGTTTCGCTGGCGTTTTTACTACGGCGTTTTTTTTTTTATATAAATCTTAAAATCCGTCGACATTTACACGCCTTGCTGGCGAATCACAATTCACCCACATTGGTATTAACCATCTGTTATGGTCACAATCATCTCTGTGGGATGACCGCAGTGAACTCTGTCATAAAATTTCAGGAATATTTTAATAATGACGATAATGATGATTGCTACTGTGATAATGATGATTATGACTACGAAGAAAATAACCTGAAATGAAGCAAAAAAGAAAAATGAAAACTGTTGTATCATATTTGTCGAAAAAAAAATTTATATTAATCTTCTTTAACAAATGCAGGTAAATATTTATTTACTTCCTCGTGGGATGAATATCTAAATGCTAAATTTTCTGAAACTTAACCTTTCTGCTATTCAGAAGCTTTATTTGTAAAATATTTTGTCATCGATTTTCAATTTTCAAAAAATTATTTCAAATTTTGTTTGAAAGCTGGAATACTTTAGAGTAATAGGGATTTTTTTAAAAACTCAAACAGTTTTCCATTCATACGTGTTGCTCTTGTTGTTGTAGTACTTTTGTTGTTTAACTCGAGATTCACCCTGAACCAGCACACTAATTACCAAAAGCATTCCAACTGCGAATGTCTCATTCCTTATATAGCGACGCAGTAATTGGCATCATTCAATCTGGTGAGTCGCTGATGCATTTAATGACGATAAAGAGATCTGTAGCTGCTGCTTTCTGCAGGTCGAGCAACGAGGTAGCTCTTCCCCATATCAGGTGTTATGTTGTTGTTATTGTTTACCTTCAACCGAACGCTTGATAGATCAGGCTACTGTTTAAAAGCATACCAGAATCTTGTCTGATTCTTTAAAACATAGTATACGTTCAACCCCATTAGCCAACATACATTTTATTACTTTTCTTAAGACGGTATTAGTGTGTGACTTCAAGGAGATTTAGCTCCCGTTTCTAAAATGTCCAACAATTATTTAGGTTGCGTATCCATACTTTGTATCAATATATTAATAATCTTAACATAAAATTATGTTTTCCGGGAGAATCATTTGAGCAACCCTCAAAATACCTAGCAAAATACTTTCGCCTTCACATCACTTCAAGATTAACTTTGCCTTTAATTCCTCCCACAGATGGTAGAAAATGTACCAGTTAAGTCCCGGAATCGATGGCGTCAACTAATTCCCTACTCTCAAATATATTGGCCTTGAATTTAAAGTATAAGAAAGAGCTCATTTTTATCCTGCCTCTCTATTTTTCATTTATATTTTTATTGCTTCAGTTACCAATCTCCGGGCATGTTTTTCAACCAAGTTCTGTCCGAAATGGTCCAACGTTGTGGCAATTACACATACACACACATACACACACACAGACACACAGAGACACAGGCACAGACACACACAAACACACAGAGAGACACACACACACACGCACACACGCAATTATAAATAAGAGCAAAAGAAAATGATCTCTATCCCAATATGCTGAGAATAGACTTTAAATCGTCAGTCACCATATACAATATACATCACTATGAATACTAACAGATTTTTATTTTTAAAAATTCTGTTAGTTTGCCTTCCTCGATTATATATATATATATATTTGAAGATAAGCAACAAAAATTTAATAGGTTATACCAGTACGTACGTTTCGTACAAGCTCCATTTATTCATGTAGTGAGAACACCACAGAATGTACAATGAAAATGTACTCCTCAGCTGCATATTTCATTTTCATTGTACATTCTGTGGTGTTCTCACTACATGAATAAATGGAGCTTGTACGAAACGTACGTACTGTTATAACCTATTAAATTTTTGTTGTTTAACTTCAAATTTTATTCACCAAATCTCTCGATTTTGTTTTTAGTTTTTATCCTACCAAATTCTGGTGCCTCAAACATTTTAAGTACCACATTTAATCTTTTGATTAAATCTATATTATTATTATTATTATTATTATTATGTATATATATATATATATATGTGTGTGTGTGTGTGTGTGTGTGTGTGTGTGTGTGTGTGTGTGTGTGTGTGTGTGTGTGTGTGTGTGTGTGTGTGTGTGTGTGTGTGTGTGTGTGTGTATACAATATCAAAAATCAACTTTCCGAACAACACATTCGAGTGGCAGCAGAAAGTTAAATTTTACAAATATATACTATTTAGCATATGTCGCTAACCGTCTCAGGGGAAAATAAGTAAGTATTATCTACCTCTGAGAAAGAATATTAATAACAAAAAAATAGCGGGACCTGTGAATATTTCACAGAAGTAATGGTAAACCCATTAGGTTATTTCTGAAAACTTTATCCAAAAAAACATGAAAGCGTATTGTGACTGTATGGAAAGATAGATACTCAGCAAGTATTCATTGAAAAGTGAAAGAAATTGGAATAAGATGATTACCTAATGCACTTTATATATAAATTTTATATACTTCATGCACAATTTTATAGACACAGCATTCATAAAATAAACAGTCACACTTATTATTCCCCAAAACAGGAAAAATATCCCGTACATATGATACAATCTTTAGTTAAATTGCATATATCTGGCACGTAAATATTTCACGGAATTGCACTTATGCGCATACGTTAAGTTCGATTAAAAAAGATACACTTTTCATTATGCACTCACATTGTCACCTCTGCTACCATGACCTCCAACATCACCACCTCCATCTCCACCAATAGTTTTCTTTCTCCCTCGTTCTGTCTGAGTCTTCGCCTTATACTCTTTTCTCTCTCCTTTTTCTTTCTCCTCTCTTTCCCTTCAACTAATCACTTGAAAGCGTTAGAATTACATTCCCTCTACCTCACGTCATGGACGCTTCTCTCTCCCTCTTTTTCACTCTCCCTCTTTTTCACTCTCCCTCTTTTTCACTCTCCCTTTTTTCTCTCTCTCTTCCTCTTTCTCTAATCACGTGAGAGCATTACCGATGGGGTAAGTCGCCTAATGACAAGTGGAATTATTATAAGTTGTTTGGGGGCATAGTTTGTCTTCTATAGTGTAGTGGATTTAAACCAACCCAATAATTATAACGTAAGTGTGTACTTATATAGGAGTATGTAGTTACGTGATTTAAATTTAGAAACCATGTATATTGGTCAAAATATTGATACTAATTGATGCGGTGACCTGGCAGAATTGTTAGCACAAAGGGCAAATTGCATAGCAGCTATTTCGTCCGTCTTTATGTTCTGAGTTCAAATTTCGCCGCGGTCGATATTGCCTTTCATCCTTTTTATCTCGATAAAATAAAAACCAGTTGATCACTGGGTCGACCTAATCGGCTGAGCCCCTTTCTCCGAAATTGCTAGCCTTGTGCCAAAATTTGAAACAAATATTAACACCGATTTCTAACGTAGGTTAAGGCCACGAATTTCAGGAGAGTGTATACTCGATTAAATTGACCTACTGCCCAGTAATACAGAAGTGCTTTATTTTATGTACACGGAAGGTTGAAATGCAAGGTTGTTGTCTGTCGAATTTGAACTTTGAACGTAAAAGATCTTAACTAAATACTGCAATTCTTCTGCAATGTTGCTATACATATGACGTAACCTATATGAAATCTAACGTTTCTGGATGACTTTATAGCTTCTAAGATTGCAGAAGAATTTGCTAGTCGGCAGTTTCGCTTAAAATGTAGAGCACTCCAAGCGGATATTGGAGGGGTGTGTGTTCGAATATTATGGCTGGTTGCCGGCATTTTTTCTGCTCTTAAAAGTTTTTTATCATTTATATATACTGTTCAGTATTTATATGTTGAAAACTTTACCTTTCTACTTGTTCTACAATACATTTCAAAGCTTCAAAAACAAATTTATGTTTGTATACATATGACGTAATTTTGTCTTACATTTTCATATTAGTACTGAATTTTATAACTACCCCTCCCCTAAGAAAACTATGTTCTTCAACATGATGAGAGTTTCTAATGGATTGCAGAATCGGTAAAGCTCCAAGCATCCGTGGTAGTTGTTTATATCTTCGTAAGTTCTGAGTTCAAAATCCTTTGAGGTCGTCTTTACCTTTCATTCTTTCGAGGGTCGAGGAAATAAGTACTATTTGAGTACTGAGGTCGATGTTATTGACTCATCCCCTCCTCCGCAATTGGTGGCTTTGTACCAAAATTTGAAATCAGTAAGCATTTTTCCCGTTATGGTAACAGTTCTGCCTACTAGAAAGAGGTTTAATAGATAATCTAGCCCAAGTCACACAAGGTTTTAAAATATGGTGAGTTGGTCATAGGAAAAAAAGAAACGCTTTATATCTTAGATCAGGTTGTTTAGACCTAATTCTTGATAAACAGTAACAATTGCAACAACAGCAATTTCAAAGATGGCGTTCTAACATCAACCAATCGACATAGCTTTAGCAATTTCAAATAAACATGATGACTAAATGAAATTTGAAACTATATTCCTTAAGAGTTCATGTCCCTGCTGTGAAAGACTATCACCTCCGTGTTTGATCACTATCTGTCATTGTCAACGAGTTTCTAAATCAATTAAGCATATCCGACTCATCATTACACGAAATTTTAGAATCAAGTGTTTTCATCCAATATAATTTCAATTAAATTTAAATTAATATACAAAGAGAAAAAAAATAATTTGTTCTGGATATAAAATTTAAAAAATAATGAAATTAACAAAAGCATAAAAAAGTAAAAATTCTTGGTGAAAAATAAATCTTTTATTAACTTTACAGGAGGGAGAATGCATAATATTTCACAGACATAAACACTTTCTCAATAGAAAACACATTTATACATGAAGACACATCTGACAGACTTATGACTAGACTCATAAATGTGTAAGAACACACAGACACAATCAGAAGTGCTAACATTCATAAGTTTACATACTGCAGAATATACACGCGCCCACGCACAACCACACGCACGCACGCACGCACGCACACACACACACACACACACACACACACACACACACACACACACACACACACACACACACACACACACACAAGCATACACATATGGATTTACAAGTAAGTAAAATGTATTCGAATATCTGTCAGTTTCGGAGATGAATATTTCAATTATCCGAACAACTGATCTAACTACGGATTGAATGAAAATGTAAAAAGCTGTGTATTTCGCAGATATGTGTACTATTACACTCAGACAGAATAAGTGTCATGTGATGCAGTGTACGACAAGACTGTTTTTTGAATTACAGAATCAATCTATCCGATCTAGTTTCAGTTTGCCCAATTTCATTCAATCTCAAGATCAGAAGCATAAGTGTAATTAACTATGTCAAGGGAGAACCTAAATAAGATCATATTCTCGAAACCCCATGGTGCTTAACTTGTGTTATGTGCTCTGTGGTACAGATAGCAAATTCTGCAGGTTGACACTTAAACCTTTCTGGTTGATTATACGATTCATGAGGAATAGTTTCACCATCATGATTTCCAAATCCCTATTACATTTAACAGTAAAATATTGTTCCAAAATTGTTCTTTATTGTTCAAAATTATTCTAAATTCATCAATGACCATGGTATTTTTTCTTGTATGCATGAAGTACAGGACCACGATTTCTGGAGTCTTTTTAAGAATGTTGAATCTGATTTTGATGTAGATTTGAGAAGTTGAGCATGCTGAGCGATCACATAGAAGTGTCATCGTTAACTCCCCAGTCCAAAGGAACGAATTGTAGTCTGCGTCGGTACAATAGTACAGTGCATTTCATAGGTTGTGGGGAAAAAATTGATGTTAGGGATTGATTCAACGTGTGAAAGAACAAATTATAGACAGCAGAAGGATGAAAAGCAAAATCGATCTTGAGGAGATTTGGACTAAAGACACAAAGGACAATATCTGAAAACATTTTATCTGACATCCTATTAGACGATGAAACATATTTTCTCTTGCAGACGAAGTCTCAGTCCCGAAACATCAGATTACTCTGCTCTCCGTGTTTATAAGATTATCCAGCCTCATGAACTTACTTTACTAACTGCTATGTCTCAAGCTACTGCTAATTAGCACCTTCGGATGATCACTACTCAACCGCTACACAACTGCTACTCGACTGCTACTCAACACTCCTACCACGGCCAGACTACCTCTATTTATATGTCTTGGGTGATCCTAGTTCTTCGCCTGGGGCCGTCGACACAACACTAACACATATCGATTTTAACATTGCAGTGTTTACGTATTTTCTGAGATTACGTGTATCGAAATTGAAGTGAGTTGCATCAAACAATAATATAAAATGCATAAAAAAAACCGCTGAAAACTAACTCACTAATGCTTCTATTTAAAATAAAATTACTGATTTACGTTATTGATATATGGACATGCTTAGACAAAGCCTATCAACCCTCAGTTACTTGCCAGCAGCTTATTTTGTCTTTGAATTGAGAATGGGGGTATTTACTGATCATAACGAAGCGGAAACCGGATACCACGCAGTAAATTTTTCTTCTACGCATCGACACAAACTAATGAACACACGCACGTGCACGCTCACGCGAACACACACACACACACACACACACACACACACACACACACACACACACACACACATATTTACACTAGAAAATATTGGCAAAGGTTAATATATTAGGAATATCAGAATCGTTATGTGGAGTGAAATCTAATATGTAGGTTTATACAAGAATCCTTATATATATCAAGCTATTTTACAGGTCGACTTAATTATCAAAGGAAAATGAAATTTGTTATATCATTTCAAAGTAGTATAAAAATTTTCCTTTGATAATGAGACAGCTTCCACTTGTAAGCAGATATATGTTTGTAAGGTTTCTAGAATAAATCTCCATTTGCACATCAATGCGTGTGTGCATGATTATATGTGTGCGACCGCACGCATTTTGTGTGTGAAGGCATTAACATCTGCAGGAAGATGTTTCTCCATTCATCTTTGTTGAGTGTAATATTGGCCAGGAGGAACTGATGTTACTAGACGGTGCCCAATGGATTTTGGGTTTGACCTTGAATCATAACACTCTTCCGTATTCAAGTCGGCCATTATGTGTAGATTACTACTCGTTTTCTGGCTTCCTCGTTAAATTCTCTCAGTTGTTAGGTAGCCAGTCTGAGGCTCTTTCTGTTGCCCCACCTAACCTGCGGTTAGATGCCTTTTCCCTCCCTTCCCATTATTATAATCTCCATACAGTTTGGGCGGGGAATCTTCTACAGTCAACTGCGACTATAAATAACCATTCCTGTGAACCCTTCTATCTGCAGTCCTGGAAATCGTTTTGAAGTTTGTTGCTCTTCTATTCAAAGACCTAAATAAGAACTTTTTTGCCACTTTTGGAGACAAGAGATCAGCTGCGACCAGGTGTTTGTGCTTCAATAAGTGTGATCTACTCATCAGTTGTCCTGCACTAAAAGATAAAAAAAAAAGAGTTGGACACATATATGTCCTGGTTAATTTGCATAATTCAAACGAAAAGGATCGAAAAGAAATAACTCAGAGTGACCATAGCTGATGATGCCTGTTGAGGCAGAAACACATGCCTTCGACTCTTCTCTTGTCTCTTAGACTGTTGTTCTTTCCTTAATGGAGTAACACTTTTGGAAAATTTTGGATAATTGATTCTTTAGATTATTTTCCATTCTAATCTGAAATTGTTCACAAATGCCACCGAGCGAGAAATTCAATGAATCAAAAATCGATATTGTATGGTATTTATTATACTTTTATTCACCTTTGCTGCTTCAGAAACAGGCTACTAGTGATTCTGAGAAATTCATTTATTTCGTTTTATACAATGTGGGCAGAATCGTTAGCACGCCAGACAAAATACTTAGCTGTTTTCCGTCCGTCTTTGCGTTCTGAGTTCAAATTCTGCCGATGTCAGCTTTGTCATTCATCCTTTCGGGATTGATAAAATGAGTAGCAGTGGAGCGTGAGGTCGATGTACTCGATTTTCCCCCACCTCCGAAACTGCTGGCCTTGTACCACAATTTGGAACCAATATATATTGGCTTTAAGTCGCCAAGCTGGCAGAATCGTTAGCATGCCGGATAAAATGTTTAGCGTCGTTTCATCCGTCTTTACGTTCCGAGTCCAAACTCTGCCTAGGTCGACATTGCCTTCTATCATTCGAGGTCGATAAAATAAGTACCAGTTGACTACTGCGGTAGATCTAATCGACTTATCTCATTTCCCGAAATCGCTGGCCTTGTTCCAAAATTTGAAAGCATTATATATTCGCTTAACTTTTCATACTGTAGATAAATATAAAACAGCGAAATTTATTCTTTCCCCAAAACCAATGGTAACAGATTCAAAGGAAACTAATTTCTGATCTTGAGCAGAAACATGATTGAAGTTTTAGCATGACGGAATATTATATATTCATATGTTGCCATATTTGAATGGGTGTAAAAAGATTTTATCAAACTATATCTTTCACAAACGTTGAAGACGAACGAAATTCTTGCAAGACGTTTAATCGGAAGCTCTGTTACTGGGACATGCATGCGAGAAATCCTGAACAAAATTACTTAGCTTGACTTAGGAACAAAACTTAATTCTATAGAACAGATATTAGAGTCATTCAAATAGATCACAGGATATTACAGATGTTACATATGCAATCAAATAAAAGATCTATGTGTTCATTCTACATCAGAGATTCTCAAGCTCTTTTGGGATACCACCCACTTGGCACTCACGTCACATATCTGCCCCCCCCCCCGCACACACACTCACTACTACAAGCACACTTTCTGCAATAAATTCAAAGCAACTGTATTTCACAAATATAACTTAACCTAATCCACCCATTATCTTGTTGCTTTTACATCCATCACCCCCCTTTGGCCACCGCTCCATTGCTTCCTATGACCATCCCATTATCGTCACACAACACATTGGAGAGTGTAGTCCTCGAGATACACAATGGCTTTACACATTGATCATATGTTAACTTCATCCGAGCAAATCTGCGATCGTAAATAATAACAACTGTTGGTATAATCGTTATACGAATAGATGGAGCGTATGAAAAACTGTAACTTGATTATACCAGAACATAGAATACCCGAACAATAAGCACACCTCAGATCTTTAGTCTACCCAGCGTGCAAAAGGAAATTATCAATTTTTTCATATAAATTTTGTCTGAGGTAATGTAATTTGAGAAACTAATTACACTTGGCTGTTCTTATTAACCCGAAGCGACTTTCTTTAATTAGTGATATCAATATCAGCTGGTTACCTGCTGTGTCCTGCTCTTTCATCTGGGCGTCGTCTTTCTGTTGCTATATCAGTTACAAACTGGTTATCTATACTTTTACACACTTTCTATTTACGTATCTCACAGCACATGACAGGCACGAACATGCAGCGCGTATAAAAATACAAGACTAAAGTACTGAATCATCATGTGAGTAAGTGTGTGCGTGCGCGTGTCTGTGCATTTGTGTGTGTGTGTGTGTGTGTGTGTGTGTTTGTGTGTTTGTATGTGTGTGGAAACGTGCGCTCGTTCATGTACGTACGTTTAAAATACACACACTCAGCTTCACTGTGTAAATAGAATGCAAAAATGTTTACGTACAACAGTGTCTTTGATCCCGACAGATGTGCACTTACGTTTGCGACTTGTATTAACAAGAGCAAAGGACTATTTCTCTATGTCACCTTATCCAGAGTTGCAAACAGTAGAATGTTTTTCATTTCAGCTTCTTAAAAAATGGTTACGAATATTGAATACCTCCAAGCACTAGAATAGACATTGGAAGAAGTTACTGATGAGAAAACATTTCATTTAGAACAATTATCTCAATTACTACAACATTAAGAAAATATTTTGTCAGAAAATATTAAAGAATGTTTGTTTAGAACGTACATTTGTTTATTTTTAGTGCATTTTTTAGTCTCGATTTTCGGAATTACTTCCACGAATCAACACTCAGTAAATTAATATTCCAGGAGCAAATGCAATTTGTCTGCTGCATTTTTTAAAAACAATTTCTTCAAGATCATGCGAATTCCTGTGAATCTATTTGTTGTATATGTGTATCAATAAACCTCGTCGAGGCTAGGAATCTCCCCCTCCCTCTCTCTCTCCCGCCCCCTCTCTCTCTCTCTCCCTCCCCCTCTCTTTCTATTTATCTATCTATCTGTGTGTACACACTTACACACACTTACAC
>NC_068986.1:52235225-52244657 GCF_001194135.2 Octopus bimaculoides | reverse complement strand
GTGTGTGTGTGTGTGTGTGTGTGTGTGTGTGTGTGTGTGTGTGTGTGTGTGCTAAAAGCAAATAAAACCTGATGCCGTTTGCCTAGGATACCGTAAAGGAAAAAAAAACACCCTAGAAGGAAACATACAGATTGGTTGAATACTGAACAACGGCCCTGCCAACATTAGAACAAACATGAGATCGGCACCAGAAACGCATTGCATGTCTCATACTTGTAATCATGCAATGATCTGCTCAAGTAACGTCGAATATCGATCACACAATTCAAACAAGCCAGTAATACGTAGAATCTAAGGTACGAACGGGGACGCTTTTATGCGTCCCCCGTTCGTACCCGTTGCGAGTGCCGATGGAAGACCAACGTTGATATAAAAGAAGCAATCCTATGTTCACACCGTCAGCTCAAACCTTCTGGATCATGTTTTCGAAATTCGATAATGAATATGACTTTAGCTCCCAAACGAGTCACAGAGTGACATTTGTTAATAAGCAAATACATGTACATGGAAAAGATTTAATAATAGGTAGAAATAGTTTATACCGTACCATATGGTCATATTTGTCAATACGTTGGATTCTCCAAAGCAAAGCAATTGCTTAGATGTTTGGTTATTTCAACAAATTGAAGCCCAAGTTATGGATTAACCACCCAATTTTTTTGCTTCTTTCGAGGAGGTATAACTGAACAAATATAGAGAAGGAAGGGAAACATTTATTGAAGTAATGAATTAATGCTGGTAGATAGTTTACGGAATCTTATAGTCAACATGGGCTTTCTACTTGCAAGAAATAAAGGTTAAATATTTACAAACTTAAATCCCATACAAATTGCACATTGGATAATGTAACCCCAAGTAACCCTAATAATTGGAATAACCATGGCTGTTATGCTTTTGAACATATTTGTTCAGACTTCTTAAATAAGATTTTGCAGAAGACAAATAACAAGAAGTCAAAACCAACTTCTGCAAGATTTGAACTCACAACGCTTAAATGCAAAACTATATAGAACAATAATGTAATGTGCTTTGCTAGAGTCACCAAAAGTTTTCTAATCCTATCACTTTTAGGCCGTGTAGTATTAGTTTAGATGACTACGTAGAGTTATTGTTATCTAAACTCAGGTAAGCCAAAAGCGGATATGTTTTATTAAGCATTATATTCTATTGACTTGCATTTAATTGTTCAGATGTAAAAGTATAGGATGGCTTCTTTTTCTTCTGATAATTATTTAATGAATTGCTTCACTACTGTCAATGACACTTGATAACGTTACTGTAAAGTTAGTGCACAATACAGATCAACTGATTATGCAAAATTGTTGACCTTTTACTGCACGACCTTTGAGTCATCGTTTTTAATGTAATGTTTGCATTAGTCGTGTCATTCTACTGACCAGAGGATCACGACTTCTTATCACTGGCACTGGTTTGCTTTATATTTGTAATGAGTTTATTCAGAGGAGAAATATCAACCTTAATGACGGTTTTCATAAGATAGTGACTGGTAAAAGGAAGGTGTCGAAGTTATTGTAGGCTTGGAAATCTAACACGAATGCTAGCGAAAAATACTAAGGTCCTTGTAGTGGATTAAGTCTATTGTACTAGAATAGGTACTAGAGTAGGAACAGTATTTTGCATGGGGTTCCACTCAGTTTCCATGTATGAAAAGCCTATCATAAGCATGAGTTCAACCTTAGGCTATGATAGTGGGGCCGAAAAGTAAAACTCGTAGTTGCGACTTCTTAACAGAGACACAATTCTTCTTTGACAAAATTACCTGGCTATAATTACATGCTATTCTAGAATACACTTCATCGAACAAAGAAATGAGAGAACTAGATAATGGATGTGAGTTTCATTACCTTTGTTTGTTAGATGAAATCCTTCTATAGTTAAAAAAGCAACATAAAAACCTTTCTAATACTGAACTTAGGACCAGTTTCATATTCAATTTCAGTATTGCTTCCTGCAAGTAAACACTCTTCCATTGAATGAAGCAAAAGTAAAGAGCTTGTTGTGGTCGGTCGGTGCGCATGAAATAGCAGTTCGATATCTCAAAATACTTCTTATCGCCTTTAACAAACGGAAGAGTTAGACTGGATAAGATAGTCCTACATACACAGTATCTGTAAAACAAACGGACTGAATATAGTGACTTTTGATCATAAATTTGTTCAATGGGCACCGATCTTGGGTCAAGCAACAATAACAACAATGGTTGCTGGTAATAAGATGTTGTTCAGCCTCCAAATCAGTCGTGTTTAAAATTTGTTCCAACCATGACTGTCAGCGTTCTTTCTATGTATATCGAGGATTACATTGTCCAGTTTGTTCTTCTTTAAGACGGTGATTTTTGGTCTGAGCGAGATTTGTCTGTTATTTCTAACAGGTGGAGACACTTTATAGAGGTATCTTCATTGAATCGACATATTTTTCAATTAGGAACAATATATATTTGCTATATTAGTGGTAAGCAAGAAGCAAACGTCCCATTTACGACATTGATGTTGTTGGCACTCCGTCACTTACGACGTCGAGGGTTCCAGTTGATCCGATCAACGGAACAGCCTGCTCGTGAAATTAACGTGCAAGTGGCTGAGCACTCCACAGACACGTGTACCCTTAACGTAGTTCTCGGGGATATTCAGCGTGACACAGTGTGACAAGGCTGACCTTTTGAATTACAGGCACAACAGAAACAGGAAGATAGAGTGAGAGAAAGTTGTGGTGAAAGAGTACAGCAGAGTCCGCCACCATCCCATGCCTGAGCCTCGTGGAGCTTTAGGTGTTTTCGCTCAATAAACACTCACAACGCCCGGTCTGGGAATCGAAACCGCGATCCTATGACCGCGAGTCCGCTGCCCTAACCACTGGGCCATTGCGCCTCCACATTTACGACATTAATGCCCTAGAAAAGCATCAGTATTTCAACGTCACTATGTTAGAGTAGTTATTTAAAGGACATTGTAAAAAACAATGTAAACATGCCTAATATTATTGAGTTTATAGTATTTAGCTTTTTCTGTACATTCAGAATTTAAATTTCACATGGATTGACTTTTCGTGATATCCCTTTGAAGTTTAATGAAATAAATGCAAGTTCTTTTCTCGGTTGATTTGATAGATTGTAGGCCCTTTGAAAATTTTTGTCCTTATGGTAATGTCAGATTACTCTATCGCAGATATGGGGAAATGAATTTAAAATGTTAAAATATCGTCTTTTCAAAATCGAAATCAGTCTTTCTTTGAAAAATTCATTAAAGTTTCATATTGAAAACAAACAGCTCTATAAATATGTTTCAATAATGAACTGCAACAAAAGCAAAATAGAATTTTATTTAATTTCACAACCCTCGTATGTTTCTATTCTATTACTCGGTTTAGTTACTAATATGAATAATTAATCATCAGTAGAGAAACAAAGACACACACACACACACCCATGTATACAAAACACTTTACACTCTTTCAAATCTGTTTAGATCATGAATTCAATTGAAACAACATTAAATTTTGAATATAAATTCTATAATTTCCGTTCTTCCTTTTAATTTGAAACGTCATCAAGCCAGAAATATTATAAAGAATGCATTAATGTAACAAACTTCAGTAGCAATAACAACAGCAAATGATTTAAATGAAACAATTAATTTCAAAATAATACTAAACACACAAAATGAGCTCCGTATATTGTTTTCGGCCGTTTTTTTGCAGGACTTTATTGTAATAAATCTTTGTTAGTATTCAGTATTATTAGGTAGAGTGGTAGTTATCCAAATATTAGCTTATTTAATCAGTTATCGTAGGAGTTGCTAACTTCTTGATATGATGCATACAAATTCACGTCTTTAGTTTCTATACGACCCACCAATTATAACGATCCTGCCTCACTGCATTCAACGATATTTGTTTCATATTACTGCTAAAATTAGTCACTTGCGTAGGTTTTTGACTTGACGCCCTTGTTCAATCATGTTTATACATCGCCTGTCAGGGAGCTAATTCACAGAGGAAGATCGACACTAGCTATAACATTAGAATATGACGGATACATATATAATTTTAAAATGTTCGACGAAATCTGTATATATAAAAAGCAGGATGTGTGTGTGTAAGTGAATGTAATTTATTAATTTCACCACGCCGGACAAAATGTTTAGCAGCATTTCGCCTGTCTTTGTGTTCTGAGCTCAAATTCTGCCGTTGTCGACTTTGACCTTCATCCTTTCGGGGTCGATAAAATAAGTTCGATGTAATCGGCTACCCAGTTCCCTGAAAATTTCAGGCCCTGTGGCCTATAGTAGAAAGAATGATTATCTTACCATAATAGGAAAGCTGTTAGTCAGACTGGAGTGTTCAGTAAGTCTTGTGGTATTTAGTTGTCCTGATTTCTCTAATTTTATATTCATCTTCCTGACTCGATGAAATAGTCAAGTATTGGAGTTAAAACATGTTTGTGTCCTTGTTAGAAATAATTGCTAATCAACTTATTATTTCTAAATCGTTCTGGATATCAATCCCAACTATTTTGTATTTCAATAAATTCAATAAATATCAACGTATTTCCACAAAGAAATCAATCAATGCCTGTACGAGAACTACAAACATCGGTTTTAGGAAGTCGGTTTTGCTCCGTTGAACTTGTGACAGACGAACATTATCATTTTATTTCTAAATCTTGTTAGTAATATCAATATCAGAAATGTTTTTCTTCGAAACAGTAATGGAATGCGACATAAAATAACACGCAACATTTTATTAAGCATTTCTTTGTTTTTTCTTGCGTTTGTTTTATAGATTCTGTCATTAGACTATAACAATGATGAAACAACGTTGGAACACATCCATTATTTTGTTTTGCCTATTGTTTCCATTACCTATATTCTAATACTGTGTTATTAGGCCATTGTTTATGACATTCGTCCTTTTATTAAACAATTTGTTGCATGTCCTTTTTCTTTTTGATTTATCGACTTCCCAATTCTTTCTTTTTGCAACTTGTTTTAAATCTTACTGTTCTGAAATAATTTCTCTGAATATTTTTCGTGTAAAAGAGGCCTGCATATTAATATTGTTGAATAAAATATACGAAATTAAATGTTTAAAATTAAAGTATAAAGAACATTCAAATATACATATGATATAAACAAAGTATGATTGACATACGACTAGATTTATTTCTTCCTTTCTTCCTTCCCTTCTTTGTTTTTGTTTCTTTCTTTTTGTGTTCCTTCCTTCCTGATTTCGTTTCTTTTTTTCTTTTCTCTTTCTTTTCTCTTTCTTTCTTCCTTTCTTTCTTTCCTCCTTTCTTTCTTTCTATCTTTGTTCGTTTGTTTCTTTCTTTCTCTTAATCTCTCATCCGACTCTTTCCATTATTTCCACCCAACCTAAGGCGGGAGCTTACAGAATCGCTAGGATGCTGGACATAATGCCTGGTGGCATTTCGTCCGCCTTTGCGTTCTGAGTTCAAATGCCGCCGATGTCAACTCTGTCTTTCATCCTTTTGGAGTCGATAAAATAAGTACCAGTTGAGTATTGGGTCAATGTAATTGCTGGCCTTGTGAGTATGTTGTGTTTTTTGTAAATAGGACTTCAAATATATCGCATATAGAAAATCGTGGATTATTTACCACTTTTGATGGAGCATCAGCGCTCAGTCAGCTCGTAAATTACTACTGATCGGAGACATTTACAAATGTAGCTACACAACATATAGTATATGCTGCCATCAAAATTAGTTGCTATATAAAGCGACAAAGCGTTAATGTTTTATGAAAAATAACATCTCTCTTAAAAAGATAATTCAGATATCTTCTGAGTTCTAATTACAATCTTACTAGTTCAAATATGCTTCAAATATTCAACTCCGTAAGAAAGTCGTCCATTAGATTTTGTCATGAACAAAATGTTTGGCTGTAAACAAATTGGTGTAACTACACCGAGTCAGTTCACAGTTTTCTCTAACGAGTCTGTCGGATGCATGCATTTCGAAGTGGTTATCTCCTCTTCACCAACAGATGCCTGAAGGGAAGATGCTGCGAACTGACACGAGAGACAGGTCCCTCAGGGAATGATACGATGATACATTCTAGGAGTTACATATTAGGTACTAAGCAGATATCTAGGTGTTACAATTATAATACATACTGAGCTTGCTTAAGGCTGTTCTGGGGCTAACACAACAGAAGTAATAATATCAACAGCAACAACTGCAATTCCTCTACAAAATATAATTGATATTGCTACCATTTTTATCATGTAGGTTATGTTCTATAATTTCTGGGATGTTTACCAAAATGACGTATATTAAATAAAACCACAGGATATTGGCCAATTGGTCTGTGATTGGCGATGAAAATCGTTCAAATATTTTCTCGTAAAAAAAACATGGAAATACGATTTTTTTTTTCTAGTATTTATTTCTTAATCTTATAATGTTTTATTAATTTTTCTCCTTTTCTCTATCGCCACCGCCGTCCGCCATATCGTCGTCATCATCGCCATCGTTGTCGTTGTCATCATCGTAATCATCATCATCATCGTCATCAGCATTGTCCATCATCATCATCGTTATAATCATCATCATCATCATTATCACCACCACCACCGTTGCCGTCATCATCCTCCGCCTTCCTTGTTTTCTATATCAGATTCTTCCTATTTCTGCCCTTCTTTCCACTGCTTCATTTATTTCTCATTATTTCACCACCACAATCATCATCGTCTCGTTGTCATCCTCATCATCACCACTACCACCACCACCATCATGCACTTCCTGTAAATCAAAATCATCATGATCATCATTAATTTCACCACCACCACCACGAACAACAACAACAACAACAACGACAACGACGACGACAACAACAACGACAACGACGACGACAACAACAACAGAAACAGCAATTTTACAATCTCCATCTCCATCTCCTTCCATTCCCACTCCTCCACATTTTCCTTCCTCTCTTCTTTTTCTTTCCCTCTTCCTTCCATCATCGTCATCTCATTCTTACCCCAACTCTCACCCACCTCTTCTTCCTGCCTAATCATATTCTCATCCGTCTTCAGTTTACATTTTTTCCTTTGTTTGATCGTTTTGTGTTATCTTCTTTTCGGAATAAAAAGTAGTCGTGGGTTAATTTTAATTTAGTCCTGCAAAAAATTCCTTTCATGTTAGGACAGAAACTAAGTAGATAGCTTAATGAAGATGAAACTACAACAAGATACAAAAAACAAAGAAAAGAAATAAAAATCAAACATGCAACATATAAGAAAAATAAATCTCGTTTTCCCATCGAGACTGGATTAGATCCTTCTGTAATTTAACTACAGGTTTTCACTGAAATCGATACTAAATACGCTAATACAAATGATAGGAATTGAATTCGATGGTTTCATTTGGTGGAATTCATCACATTTGATAGTATTTAAACAAGTTTTCTTGTTTTATATAGATTTTTATTATATTATATTTATTTACTGCTTGATATTGTCTCTTGTGTTTTACTTGTTTCGGTCATTGGATTGCAGCCATTCACCAGTATCATATGATGCATACAACTTTACATCTTAATTTTGTATAAGACCCAACAATTAAAACTACCCTGCTTCACTACGTTCAATGATATCTGTTTCATATTAACCTGTAATTCACTGATATCTGCTTTATTTTACTGTTAAAATTAGTCATGTGCCTGAAGGGTTTAGTCAAACAAATCAACTTTCTACTATAAGCACAAGGCCTGCAATTGTTGAGATAAGGGTCTAGTCAATTGCATCGACCCCGTTTTCCACTGGTACCAATTTCGTCGACCCGAAAGGATGAAAGGCAAAGTGGAACTGGGCGGAATAGGAACTCAAAACGTAAAAATTTAATAATAATAATAATAATAATAATAATAATAATAATAATAATAATAATAATAATAATGATAATAATAATCCTTCCTACTATAGAAACAAGACCTGAAATTTTCGGAAGGGCCAGTCAATTAGATCGTCTCCAGTACGCAACTGGTACTTAATTTATCGGCCCCGAAAGGATGCAAGGCAAAGGCGGCCTCTGCAGAATTTGAAGTCAGAACGTATACACAAGCGAAATACCGATGATGATGATGACGATGATGATGATAATAATGATAATAATAATAATAATAATAATAATAATAATAATAATGATAATAATGATAATAATCATAACACTTTCAATACAGTAAACATAAGAGCACCACAGCAAACCACAGCACATACCCAAGGCGCACAGAGCTGCGCTCGGTAGTGAAGTGAAAGCACGTTATAAAAATAAAACTACCGAATAATAATAATAATAATAATAATAATAATAATAATAATAATAATAATAGTAATGATGATAATAATAATAATAATCTGTTTACGTATACAGACTGTATATGAAAAGAAAGAGTAGTAGCAGAGGACTAATTAGTATAGACCATTGTATAAGGAGTGAAAGGAGAACGCTTGCCGAGTAGTTGATAAATAGTGATGTAGACTTGCTATAATATGCCGCAAAAGATATGGGTGTAAATGCAAATGAAATGACAAGCAAGGAAGAGTTTAAACAAAGAGCTGGGAAGAGAAAAGAAAACCTGAAATGAGAACGTATCTGCAGTTTGAAATACACAAGACGTTAAGGATAAGCATCGTGGGCATGGCAATAGAGTGGATGTAACCATTGCCCATATCACGAACGAATGCCCTAGACTTGCCCCAAACCATTATAAGTTGTGCCGACACGACCAAGTAGCGAAAGTGCTGCACTGGAAACTGTGCAAAAAATGGGGTTAGAAAGATGCAAGACGTTGTATGAGCACAAACCGCAGAGAGTCTGAGACTAGCAAAATTCTCTGGGATTTCCGAGTTCAAACAGATTAGGTGCTACAGCATAACAGACAGGACCTAGTGGTGGTGGACAATGTGCATCACATATGCTATATAGTTGACGTTGCATGCCCCTTTGACACAGGAATATTCAAGAAGGAAGGCGAAAAGATAGATAGATACTAACCCCTTAAGTACAAAATAGATCGGCTATGGAAAATGAAGAAGGTGAAGATAGTCTCAATTATTGTTGGGTCCTTGGGAACAGTATCAGAAAGTATTGAGAGGAATATAAAGGAAATTCGAACAGAGTTCCCAGTAGAACTGTTACAAAAGGTTTGCTTCTTTAGCACGGTCAGAATAATCAGGAAAGTATTAGATGGCTGAAAAGAACGTATAACATGGTGCCGTAGGCTGCAGGTAGTAAGCCCGCTACGCATGCAAGACACCAGGAACTCCAACAAAACCTGTGATAAAGGGAAATAATAATAATAATAATAATAATAATAATAATAATAATAATAATAATAATAATAATAATGATAATAATAATAATAATAATAATAATAATAATAATAATAATAATAA
>NC_068986.1:52227815-52232490 GCF_001194135.2 Octopus bimaculoides | reverse complement strand
AATAATAATAATAAATCAGAAACAGAGGGTTTTATCATAGCAGCCCAAGATCAATGCCTACCTACAAGGAACTACCAGGCCAACATATTAAAGAACGGCAGCTCCCCATTATGTCGTATATGCCAACAACAAAATGAGACCATCGATCATGTTGTCTCCATGTGCAGTCTGCTTGCGCCTACAGAGTATCTCAACAGGCATGATAGAGCTGCACAATATATTCACTGGGTAATATGCAAAAACCTGGACTTGCCCCATGATAAAAACTGGTGGGAACACAAACCACCCCCAGTACTTGAAAATGATCACATCGCACTCCTCTGGAACTTCACCATTCAAACTGACAGAAAGATAGACGCAAATAGGCCAGACATCATACTGAAAGACTTCAGACAAAAATCATGCCTCCTCATATTATTATTATTATTATACGAAGCCCAAAATACCCATCATGACTACCCCAGCTAGAATTTTCTTCAGGTCGAGTAGCCCATCCCGTTCAAAAGTTCCTGGAATAAAGGTTGTTTGAGGATGTCGAACGAAATACCCATGTTTCCAAACGTGAATTATCCAAACCCCAAAGAGTTCTTCTCAACACATGACTATGATGCTTCCCCCACTACTTGTGCTCGTAATCAGAGATGCATATATTGTCAGCCACCAAGGGACATGCTTAACAGGTTGAAGTCAAACAAATGACAAGCAAATCTGTGGTATTGAGTAGAATATTTACTTTAGCCCATCTTTTATACCAAGACAAAACAATATACATGATAGCACCTCCAATCAGTTAAGATAAGAAGCCATGACAACCACTGTCTGGTACTACATCAGGGAATTTCTGGTACTGCATCAGGGCATTTCTAGTACTGCATCAGGGCATCATAATAATAATAATAACAATAAATCGTCATTATCCACATCCTTATCATCATGATTATCATCAACACCACCGCCACGATCACCACTACTACTACGATCGTCTTCACTATATTCTTCATCATTATTCTATAGTAATAACTTCATATGCTCAATGACAGTTTTACCACAGTACTTAATCGTTGAGATACTACAGACTTCGTATTCTGCGCTAATAACTTCGTATTAATAATGGTTTTCTAAAAATATTCAATCATCTATATATCACAGACAACAGCATAATCCTGTGATCCTTCAAGGATTACACTGGGACAATTTCCCATTAACTCTAGTTCCTGAGAATGTTGTGTACGAAGCACTGCTAATATGGCATTCATAAATTGTACAGAGCTTCTATAAACTACACTGTGAATTAATATATCATGTCCAACTGTCTGATTGTATTTGGTGTCCTACTTTCATGGCAGTTATCGTCACAATACACATAATAAGGATTGATTATTGAAATACAAGGTTACACTTTCAATATGAAGGTGATTGGGTCGAGGAGTTATTATGCACTTCTAAATGGTATTAGCAATATAATTGAAGCTAATTGGATTTAGCAGTGAATCGCTTGAAGCAAAGGAATGAGAGCTAAGTACTGGTCATCATTAAGAAATAGGAGCCTCAAATACTTAATTGTATTATACATCACAGGCCGTTTTCTTAGTACGGAATAAGACCCAAAATTGTTCAGCATTATAAAATTAATTTGTCATTAATGCAAGATTTTTTTCGAAGTCTCCACTGTCAAATATGTGTGTGTATATGTGTGTGTGCGCGTGCGTGCACGTGAGCATGTGTGTGTATATGTTTGTATGTATGTATATATGTATGTATGAATGTATGTATGTATGTATGTATGTTTTTACGTACGTTTGTATGTATGTATGTATGTATGTATGTATGTATGTATGTATGTATGTATCTATCTATCTATCTATCTATCTATATATATATATATATATATATATATATATATATATAGAGAGAGAGAGAGAGAGAGAGAGAGAGAGAGAGAGTGAGAGAGAGAGATCCTCTTCGTTACGGGACTTCACGGTTACGGAAATTGTAAAGTATGACCATTAATTTCGGGATACAGTCAGGTAATTTTGCTCTTACGGAAACTTGAATTGCATGGTTTTAAATTGTTTTAAATTAAGAACTACACTTTTCTTCTTAGTGCAATGGCCACCGGCGTTTCAGTTCAGATCAAAGTATATAGTTAACGATTTGCAAAACTATCATCATGTTACACACATACTTGTAAACACATAAACACATAAGGCACCTAATGTGAGTATATATAATGTGAGTATATATAATGTGAGTATAAGAACTATCTACACGAATTTCACTACCAACACAACAGCCGTAATATATAGATTAAATTAAACACACAAATCCATTTCAAATAAAAACTTATAATGTGGTATCCAAGTTTATTCTAAACGTTGAATGAAATGTCTTTGATTTTAAGTCTATGGAGATTGACTTGAGTCTAAACATTCACAATAATACAATTAGCAAGAACAATATAACCACTACAACACCAATATCTACCAACTGTTGAATCCAACTGGCTTCAACAGAGATCAGCATACATATCAGTACATGTGTGTGCATGAGTGTGCGTTTGTGTGTGTGTCTGTGAGAGAGTGTGTGTGTGAGTGTTTGAGTATGAGTGTGTGTGTGTATATCTTATGTCAGAAGAGCATGGGGCGAATTCTCTGTAAATTCCGGCGAACCTTCTCTTAGACAATGCACCGAGTCGCCCAGCGAAATTAGACAACCTTTCTGATAATGAGTGTCTTGTATATCTCCAAGAATACATTTTTGCTCCAGCCAATGGATCAAGGTGTGATTACTAACTTCAAAGTAAATTTTATGAGAACTTTCAAATAATTTATGAAAGTAATTGACAGGGAGGATAGACCTGATTAGAGATTTCTGAAAGAAATTGAACATAATGATGCTGGTGATAATATAGCTATCTCACGAGATGAAATGAAACCTTCAACTATGTATAGTGATTGGATAAATACATGGACAAATTTTATCCGTGACATTACAAGATTTCCTCAAGCAGAAAGACTACATCAAATTCGGAAAAAAATATTATGACACTTGCAAAGGATGTAGGATTTGAAGAAGTCAAAGATGATGATTGGACTAAGTTGTTAGTTTCCCAGAATGTTTATCTAACGAAAAGCTGATGCTGGAAAAAAACAATAAAATAAAAACAAGGTTAGAATTACAGATGAGACAATGGAGGTTCCGCCTACACCACTTAAATGGCTACAGAACATATTGTTGAGGGGCTGAAAATTATAGAGGAAAGTCTGCTGGAATTTGTTGATAATCATATTAATCGTAAACGTAAAATGAAAATTACAACATGAGTTTACAATGAGCCAGTTCCTATACTGCGCTGTACAGAGAGATGATGCGTCATCAACAACAAATATTTTTGTATAAGTTCTTCAACCGACAAGCTTCTGCTAGTGATAATGAACTATACGATGGTAAATATTGACCTTCAGCCTCATAGTAACGCTCATTCCACTTCTACACACCCTCAAACAGTAATCAACATCTTATGTGGTAAGAACGTATTCTTACGATATTAGTCATTTTCTAACTGCGTATGTTTAGACATTGTTGTTTTCATGTATAACGGTGATAGTGTTGGTTGTTCTCTGTTACTTTCTTGTGCGTTTTATATATTCCTTTTTTTCTCTTTTTGTAAAAGGCCGTAGTGACGCAATTTCACTAGATAATATGAAAACCAATATAAAAATTAATTTCGCATTAAGGAATTTCACTTTAACAGCCAGATATACAAGAACGCATTACTCCCGTTAGCCAGCGATTCCTCTCCATCCATCCATCCATCCATCCATCCATCCATCCATACATACATACATACATACACACATATGTTTACATATATACATATATACACATATTATATGTATATATGTATATATGTATTGATAGAAAAGTTAAGATAACAAAAGAAAGAAAGGGACCTCGATATTATGTAAACAGAGGAATTTATTTGTAAATAATATGTGACAATTATTCACTAGCCATGATAGAACTCTGAGTTTCGGATGCCAGGGCGGAAACCCACGCCGCCATCTCTTCAGTTATCTGGCCATCGAAGAATGCTATGAAAATGACCGTTAAACAAAGGGAAATTACAGTGTGGTTGACCGTTATTAAGACAAAAGAGCTATTAGAATGACCGCTAAGTGAGGGGAGGGAGTATAGGTAAGGGAGTAAAAGTGTCCATAGTATTCGCGTAAGCGCACAAGTTCATACATACGCATGCGCGCCCGCACGCCCACGTACATGCGCCTATATATATATACTGATCCACCCTCACTTAAAACACACACATACTCACCCACACATTCGCCAAACAAAATAATAATATATATATATATTCTCGCAATACACGCTCACACACACACGCGCGCGCAACACGCTCGCACACATACACTCGCGCTCAAAAAAGTTCATACACACGCACAAATATATGATTATGTATGTATACAGACAAACTTACACACAAATATATGAGTATTTGCATGTATGAATATATACAAATATACATATATTGTAAAGTGAAAGTTTCAATTAACATTATTTTCCTTTCACACATCGGAGACCAGTGAATGGCGAAATATGGGCACCATCTTATGCGACATAAAATAAACAAGTTCCATATATATAAATATATATATAT
>NC_068986.1:52226314-52227458 GCF_001194135.2 Octopus bimaculoides | reverse complement strand
TATATATAATACATACATACATACAGAAATATTAAATACTTTGTGCTGTATTCTTATATACCTGAAAAAATCAATAGAAATGACTTTTCTGATAATTTTACCACGTTAATAATTAAATGTTTGGAAAAATTATCAGAAAAGCGATTTCTATTCATTTCCTTCAAATGTGTGTGTGTGTGTGTGTGTGTGTGTGTACATTTGATAATCTATAAGAGTAAGATTGTGCCGTTACTCGTGATGCTTTCAAATACATTAGCTGACTAAGCGAAAAGAATTAGGTCTCTATCAAAAATCGGTCTTACAGCACATTAATAAAGTTTTGCTCTGAGTCTAGCATTTTTTCTAAGGGAGCACAGCGCAGAACTTCATTATACAGGAAGACACTGTACTTTTATCAGATATGCATTAGAAAGTTGTAGCATTAACATCATGCTCAAGGGCGACAATGCATCTAGTAAAACAGGCTTATAAAACATATGGGAATATGTGCTGTGCAACTGGCTTGCTGTAAAGATTAGATTTATGCACTATACTGCACTTTAAAATTAGATGAATAATTGACGACAAACCATTACTTTATTAGATGGGTTCTGAAAAGAAAAAGAATATAAAGAAGAAGAAAGAATTCTCCGCTGGTTAGGGGATCTGTGTGTTCGTAAACAAATCCGCTTAAGCAGTAATCTTTCCTCTGCATGCAGGTTACTTTTAAGTCGAGTTAATTGTAACGGTTGTTGATCGATCTCAGAAATGGAGAATAAATAGAATAATTAAACAAAATATCAAAGGGGCAGTATCACCGTCGTCGTCGTCGTCTTTGTCATCGTCATCACCATCACTATCATCATTATCATCATCATAAACAACAATAGCAACAATAATCTTTATTTTATTGGCCACAAAGACGCGAAGATACACAGAAAAATACAAAGAGACTTTATGCCTCAGGTTGCTTCCAAGACGTGTGAATGAGGATAAAAGGTATACACAAATAACAGTCAAGGTCTTAGATAGTTTAAGATTTTCTGTGTGTCATGATCCTGCCACTACAACTCTATCGGATGTATGTCTTAGGCAAGGTATATTATGCATAAATTTATACGTAAATATGTATTTATATATATGTATTTATGTATGAATATATATA
>NC_068986.1:52223934-52225683 GCF_001194135.2 Octopus bimaculoides | reverse complement strand
ATATATATGTGTGTGTGTGTGTGTATCAATCATTCTATCTATCTATACATGCATACATACATACTCATACCTATCTACCTATCTACATACATACATACATATGAATGGTACAAGTTATGGATTCAGTCAATCAAACAATAGGTATGAACGGTATAAAAAAAAAACGATGAACCGAATACAATCGCGTATACTACTACTACTACTACTACTACTACTACTACTACTACTACTACTACTACTACTACTAATAATAATAATAATAATAATAATAATAATAATAATAATAATAATAACAATGCAGAAATAGTACAAAATTAACCACGAGTCACCGAGAACAAGGAACATAAGATACTGCCGCATTTTACAATACAATGTGACTCCCTAATCGAGGCTCGGAGACATGATATTGTGGTAGATAAAGGAAAACAGGAAACCAAGATCATAGATATTGCAATACCTGGAGATGCACACATAAGTGACAAAGAACTAGAAAAGAAAGAAAAGTACAGACTACTAGAAGACGAAATTGCAAAACGGTGGACTATGAGGAGAGTGTCAGTCATTCCAGTAGTTGTAGGGGCAGTCGGAGCACTAACAACTAAGTTCCAGATACATGTCAAAGGCATCAGAATTGACATGAGAACAGAGCAAGCCCAAAATCCTGCTCTCCTGGGGACAGCTAAGATTTTGAGATCGGTACTTGGATGCTGAATGTCTCCCACGATAATTAACAACCAAGTATCAAAGCTCGTAATGTGCGGGAAGAGACCCTGTTTGACCTCGGACAGCAGGCTGCTGTCCGCTCTCACAGAATCCACCAGAACAAACAAGACCGAACGTTCTGATAATAATAATAATAATAATAATAATAATAATAATAATAATAATAATAATAATAATAATAATAATAATAATGATGATGATGATGATGATGATGATGATAAACGGTGAAGTCTGTCCTATCAAAAGAAGATGTGCAGGAATTTTGGAATAAAATTTGGGCAGAAGAAAAAACACACAACGAAAAGGCCCCTTGGATTCATAGAATATCTACAGACTTAGACTCCTTAGAGGAGCAAAAGTGGGAGGGTATCAAGGTAGAAGGTAGTTAATCAGGATGATACGTCTATGGGCAATAGTAAAGTAGGGTGTATAAATAATAACCAAGTTCTCTCTAATCCTAATCGAAATAAGTTTAGAAATAAAAATAGATTTCAAAAAGCGTTAATTATAGTTTAGCACTCTCACGTCCAGTCTAAACGTTGCTCCCAATATGTCTGCAAAATTTTTCTAGGCTTTAGACAAACACTTCCAAGAACTTATACATTTTTCAATAGATACATGGTCAACCTCCATCATGCTAAATATTGATGCATATATTACCAGATTTAAAAGGGCTTAGCTGAATTATATAGCTATTAACCCTATAACTACTGAGAGCCCATCTAATCGCACCGCACCTAACCAGTACATCTTTACTCTGGTGTTTACCTTTTATTCACCAAATCAATGTAATTTTCTCCATTTCCGTCCCTCCTTACATTGTCTATACACAGTGCAAATTTTGTGTTTATATTTTGAGTTGAACTATTGATGTAACCATGATATCTAGGTGATCTGAGGAGGTAGGTCTCTTTATCTCTCTCTCCAGTCTGTCTGTCTGTCTGTCTCTCTCTCTCTCTGCTTGCATATATATATAAGTGTGTGTGTGTGTGTGTGTGTGTGTGTGTGTGTGTGTGTGTGTGTGTG
>NC_068986.1:52215299-52223518 GCF_001194135.2 Octopus bimaculoides | reverse complement strand
TATATATATATATATATATATATATGCACATATGCATCTATATATATATGTCTGTGCATGTGTGTTTGTGCATAGTTCTATAAATTACACACTCTGCAACTTCTATATCGATGCAAATATCATGATGGTTGTCCTTTTCATCGAATACCAGCGTGACAGTTTTTTTTTTTATAGTGAATGCTCCGTCTATTATCTCTTCTCTGCTTGTCACTCACTCCGTTTGCCGTCTCTCCGTAAAGAGCGAAACTCCACATTATCGATTACACAGGCACACGTCTTCAGCAAGAACAGAACTCATTTTCAGCCATCAAATTTTCTTTACACGTAATGTCAACCTCTACCCTATATGTTTTTACATACATCTCACCACCTCGCACACATTATACAGACAACTACATACGTATGTTTATATATGTATACTCACACACTCACAACCAAATACGCATTCACACAAAAACATCATACTTACACATACTCACGGCATAAATAGAAACTAAGCGAGACGCACACGTTCGTAGCAATTACATACATGTATAAACAGCAACACAACATAACACCGCGCTGGTAACACACAGATTCACACATATAAAAAGAGTCAAACGCACATGCCCTACCTTACACACGCACATTCGATAAACACTCACGTTTTCCTTAACAAAACATCCATGTGTAATGATATTACTACACACTTGGTCATAGCGCACCCATACGCAAACAACGATGCACAAACACACAGACAAATGCACGTAAAGAATGATTAACAATAAACATAAAACATAAAAGCAAATTAAAACTCCATAAAACTCTACGCATACACTAACACAACCACACACGAAAACACGCATATACGAGGAATATATATGATTTTTACACAGTTGACTCATATGTGTATGTGTATGCATGTGTGCGTGAGCATATAATTACATACATGTGTATGGATATATTTGTATACACTCCTACATACTATCCATATAATAATGCATTTATGCATACATATGTATAAATGTATGCATATTTACATATACTTGTATGCATATATGTGTGTGTGAGTGTATGCATATATGTATGTATATATGTATATATGTATGTATGCACACATAATTTTGAATGGACTTGGATTATAGTTTTAACTTATCGGCTTGTTTAATGTTCAGTGTATACACATAAATGTATACACACACACACGCACACACACATACATGTAGGCATGCATAGAGAGAGATGTATGTATTTATATGAGAAAAAAAAATTATATTACCATAACCTAGCTTAGAAATAGAAGCAATTATATCCGTGTGCAACTTCAGGCTTTAAAGTGCAGTGTATATCTACAATATATATTTTATCCCTTCTATTTTCTTTTATGAGATCCAATGAATTTTCGCTTCAGAACGAAAATTAACCTCTCTTTTCAGACAACCGAAGTGTCTTAGAAGTTTTTACGGGCAAGCTATTTTCGTATTTCAATGCCGATCTATTCCAAGCCAGTTCATATATTGAGGACACAGGAAATTATTTCGTAATGGAAATATTCAATCTGATTTCTTTTTTTTTTTTTTTTTTTTTTTGTGAAGACTTAAATCTACCAACGTTTTCCCCTCAAAGAATTCAAAAGAAAATGTACATAAGAAATAAAGCAAGAAATAAAGAATCCAAATAAAATCAATGATAAATAAACCTTAAATATGTTGCTATCGTTTTTATAGACCGTGATAACCGACTCAATATTTCCAATATGGTTAAGAGAAACCGACTTTGTGTGGCGAGCTTTTTGCATACTAAATACTCACACATTATATCAACTGATATGCACAATAGTAAGTTTAAAACCCTTCCGTTAACTAAAATTATCCAAGTAATTAGTAGACGAAACTGACTTTGATGGGTATATAAAATCTAAAATGATATGCAAGAGAGGCTATATGAATAAAGTCAACACATTGAAATATCTGATAAAAAAAATGATGACGTTGATGGAAATGGACCATATCTTTAAAGACAATTGGTTGAGACAATGGAAGCCCCATTATTATTAAGCATTATAAGCATATATACGTTGTGTGTGTGTGTGCGTATGTGTGTTTTTGTATGTATATATGTGTGCGTGTATATATCTAACTTAATAGCACCACCTGATAGAATCTGCTAAGTAATTTTCAAGTACAGTTTTGTGGTATAATGGTCCTTTCATGTAGAGAGTTCTTGTTGACTGAGATGCATCCAGAAATAGATGGCTTATCTGGTATCCCTTGAAATTTGTCCAGGTTTTGTTTGAAGGTGATGGGATCTTTTTCTTTGATTTATTTGGGACAATTTTAAATAGAGCAGGGTTTGTTGAGGAAAAGAAATTGTGCTGCAGTGAATTTACATGTGATCCTGAATTGTGTTGGGGGCGTATGACACGTGGCCCCAGCCTTGGGAGAATTCTGAATTTAATGTTAAAGTCAGTTGGGCAATGGTGGTGGTATTTTCTCTATGTTGTGCAAATGCTGAGTGTTTTACATATTTATTGTACTTAATAGCGTTTCACATACGTCATAGTGAGTTGAAAATCTTTAGTTAACTACAATTATGTATGTAACTAGCAGATTAAACATCCCTATATGGTTGTTTAAAATCTGAAAGAAAAATAACTTTGTTACTTTCAATAAATTACAATTTTTCAAGTCAATCAAATACATATGTGAGCCTCTAATATATGTTTAATTAATATGCAAACCGCTCTCTTCATATATTTTCCTTTAAGACTGTTGTTGAATGTATAATTAACACAACTATTTTACCTCTATTTCAATATACACTGATCATCTCAAAGTATCGTCCACTGATTAAAAAAGTGTCAATAAGAAAGTCTAACATGACCAAGGTATGTCCGTAGCTTTCACCAGTTACCTCTAAAATTAAGACTAACTCCAGTCTGTGTTGTTGCATTCCGTAAATGCCAATTTTCTAATGCTATTAGAATCATCATCGTATACTTTTACTTTTTGCATGCTTTAGAAAGAGTTTCCACGAGTAAATTTTTACATTGCTATTCAGTGAACTTTAAACATTAAACATTTGGAACTTTATGTATGGGCATAGCTGTGTGTTTAAGATGCTCGTTTTGAAACCACAATATTTCGAGAGCAGTATCTTGAGCAAGTATCTTCTATTGTAGCCCAGAACCGACCATTAGCTCGTGAGCCAAGTTTATGCAGAAAATGTGTACATACATACATACATACATACATACATACATACATACATGTACGCACGTATCTATGTAAGTATGCATGTAGGAATGTATGCAAGCATACATGTATGTATTTATGTATGTACGTATGTATGTATGTATGTATGCATGCATGCATACACATATGTATGTGAGTGCATGCGCGTATGTATGTGTGTGCATGAGAGAGAGAGTGTGTGTGTGTGTGTGTTTTTGTGATTTTATATGCATCCAACACCGCCTGATAACCAGGCTGGTTTGTAGACGTCACCGAAACCTGGCGGCCTAGCAACTCGGTACAAGTACCAGTCTTGGAACAATAAGATTTGTTTGACTAAGCGCGTAAAGGCGGTGCTCCAGCTTGATCACAGTCCAATGATTAAAACAATTAAAGATATAAAACGATAAAGATATTAACCTGCGTTTATTTGGTGATAAAGTGGAGAGATATGGGTTTAGTGTATAGGGATGTTGGGATTTGACCGTGAAATTGTTTTTACTTCAAAGTGTTACTCTCGTCGTCATCATTAAAAATGAAACAGAATTGTTTAAATCACGGTCAAGAAACCGGTTTCTTTTCAAACGATCAGGAAAGTGTATTTTAAAAACATGAACAGAAAATGAAAATAAACAGTGGCCATCCCTTTTTCAAGAGCTTTATAATGAACGCGCTGTACTGTTTTAATTGGTAGAGTGACGAACAAAATGTTTTGCAGTATCTAGTTATATTGCTTTTCTTTCTGAGTACAATAAATATGTAAAACACTCAGCATTTGCACAACATAGAGAAAATACCACCATCATTGCTCAACTGACTTTAACATTAAATTCAGAATTCCCCCAAGGCTGGGGCCACGTGTCATACGCCCCCAACACAATTCAGGATCACATTGGCTTAGCGGCTTTTCGTCTGTTTTTATATTCTGAGCTCGAATTCTGCCGAGGTTGACTACGCCTTTCAACCTATCGAAGTCGTTAAAATAATTACTTGTTCAGCACTGGGGTCAATGTAATCGCCAAGTCTCCTTCTCCCAACTTCAGGCCTTGTGTCTATAGTAAAAAGGATTTCAGCCAGGTCCGACTTTGCTTTCCCTACCTTCAGCAGACGAGCGCTGTGTTAGATATAATCAACATCGAGTGAGTTTAGTCATGACAAATATAATGATGGTAATGGCAGTATTACTACATCCAATGGAAACAGAGTTGCAAGTTATGTTGCAGCACACTAAACTGATACATACAAGCACTCACACATTCACACAAGCACGCCTACACATACACTGATATTCACACATTCACACCGTTTATGTAAATGTAAGCATTACTCACAGAGAGCGCAGAGGTGATTAAGAAGCAATATTGATAGCTTGTCTGGTGATACCAGAGGTTTTGCCACAAAACTGGATGAACTTACAATAATAATTCTTTCTGAAATTTAAAAATTGCATATCTAAAATTAAATTTAATTTAACTAATTAATGCTTCCAGAATCATAGAATCATTAAGATATTCCGTAAAAATAGATTGCCTAGACTACTGAATATTAAATAAATACACCACACCCATACACAATCAAACACACAGAGACACACGTGCGCACACACATGCATATAGTACATTTGAGCACATACAGGAGACTCTCTCATACGTATGTATAGTTTTAATCGATATAAAAATCAATGTATTAAAAATAGCTAAATTTGAATGACGTTCTTAAATGAAATACCAGATGGAATTTCACACTAAGTGATCAAAACTTTTTGCTGCAGGTTTTAAGTGTGGTTTTATTATTCCTGTTGTTGTTTCACCACTCCTCGGTTCTCATGAAGCGGATCTATAATCATAGATATCCGTCATGTTTTCCCGATTTTTAGTTTTGAATTTTATGATAATATTGTTATTGTAAATGCTCTTTTCTAAAACCTGAAGATGTATGATGGAGAATTGGCTGTTATTGCTAACGGGTACAGTGACCATGTAGAAAATCTGTTGTCAGAACAGCAAGTCACGCGTAAAAATCAATAGAAACGTCATTGTGTAATGTATGTTAGTCGGAAAAGATATCAGTCGGTGAGTTGATTCTAACGTCTGATTAGACTGATAATGAATTGGTCCACAGGAAAATTTATCCGCAAACTAAATGTTATCCAGGGCCCCAGATTTGTATAGCAGTTCTGAACATATGCTTAGCGACTCGTATCTGGTATGCAGTACTACAGCGATATTTAGATTCAATTTGCGTCTATGAGAAACCTCTATGCATTTTGTGCTAATAATGAAAATGTAAGAAATGTGTATTGTATTATTCAGCCAAGGTAATCCAATAAGATAACAACCTGAGATTGAGTGTTAATGCCTGGTGAGAATGCTATTATGTGGACCGTTGTATGTCTTGCATTGTATATGGATTAAATCTAAACCAACGCTCTGAATTTCTAAAGTAGAGCTGAACATGACGTTTGCCTTCTCTTTTTACTGAGTATTAGAGCAATATTTCGGTTCGTGGTTGAGCCTAGTAGACATTTTTGGGTAAAAACAACATCCTTTGTTACTTCAAAGATGCCCTTCTTTAATGAGTGCTGCATTAGTTTTATAAAAGGCACTGTTAAAAAAGTAATTTAATGACAAATTGAGCTAAGAAGAGAACCGTAGCTAACAAACGAACCACTACATGGTCGCAAGATATGCTTGGAACAACAGTAAAATGAGAAGACACGCATGTTAATGCTCTCAATCTACAATCCCCACCATCAAAAAACAAACAAACACAAAAAAGACAAATACAGGACGTCGTCACTGAAGCGCCTTAGATCATAGCCTGCTCACTGCGCAGATTAGAGCTACAAGACAACAATAGTGACAATAGTAATCTCAATACGTGCATATGCAATATTCATCAATTTCTGCAAAGATTACAGGTCAAGCACTGACGAAGATATTATATTGTTTTGCTTCCGCTTATAAATTACAGCCAAATCTCTTTAGCATAGAATAATAAATTAGAAAATGTAGCACTAGGTATACTGTGCGTGAACAAAAAGGTTGGATGATCACGACTGGAATGCTTATGACGATATGTATACTAGATCAGGACCAACAATAGTGAGCTAAATAACAGCATCGATATTACAGGAGAGAGAGAAATTTTAGAATGATAATGTTAAAGATTTAAGCCTTCCTTGAAAATTGAGAAACATTGTTTTCAGTATGCGGGCAATTTCGAATATAACTTTATATTTGTGCATTGTACAAGGTTTTCCTTTAAAGGCCATTATTATTAATCTATTTTATCCGTATTTATCTTAATATCTTTAATTTGTAGCGTTCTTTGAATAAGTTGATCAAAGGAACACAATCGCCAAATAAATTCATGTACTAATTTCTTTGACAGGGCTTCTCTAATATTTTATGTGTAAATATAAAGTTATCACTTGTTATCAGTCTCATAATTTGGATAAAATCTGCTACAAACAACATCAGTGGTTATTTTATTCTTAATGGTCATATTAATCAATTTTTCACTTAATTCTACTCAAACAGATAAATCGCATTTTAATAACATTTGATAATGGTCTAATTATTGTTCACTACTGATACGCTTGTGTGGAAGCTAACAAAATATTTGATTTCGCTAACTGATTGTAGAAAAACAGAGGATGTTACGCGGGCTTCTTCTTCGTTTATAAATATTGGAAGTTGCCCTTATATTTGAAATCAATAGTACGAATATGTTATTGAGTGTGGTGTGCGTATTCACATGAATACATGTAGATATATGCACTAACGCATTATATACTTATGTATGCATGTATTTATGTGCATATATATATTTGTGTATGTGTGTGTGTGAATATATGTGTATAAACATATATGTATAAATATATATGTATGTACACATATGCATACATATGTATGTATACATTTGAGTATATATGCGTATATATGTTCGTGTGTGTTTGTGTGTGTGTGTGTGTGCGTGTATGTATGTGTGTGTGTAGGCGCGTAGCCTAATGGCTTTTGTGCGATACTATAGTGGCTAGACTGTTTCACACGCGATCGCAGGATGGGGCAATCGATTTCGAGACCGGTGTTGATTTCTTGCGGAACAAATATACAGTTTAACACTACACCAGTTCTCTTAGCTATTAAAGGATAACTCCGTGACGAACTATTATTCTGTTCAGAAGGGAATGTTAGCCTGCCCGCCAAACCAGCGGGATGGCATCGTTCAAAAGCAACAAAGTGCATTTTCTCCAGTGATTTGCAACAACGTCCGATGGTCTTGCCGATGCAAAAAACGAAATTACTTTCTTGTTAACCCAATATATAAATATACATACACACACAAACGTGGCAGAATATGTTGGACTTTATGTCAAAGCCTCAGTATTAAATATATTCATAGTAAGAACACAACAATCTAAGGGATCTTCCGCATACTTAAGGAATAAAAAATTCATCCAAAGAAACAAATATACACACCCATCTCGTGAAATCGTGGCTATTCTTGATTGCCACATTGTCTTCTGGAAGTTATCGCCATTCGAACGTTTTGAGCTAAGGTTCGTTGGCGTTTACACCAGCATGTTATATATATGCTCTTACTTTTTTACTTGTTTCAGTCATTTGACTGCAGCCATGCTGGAGCACAGCCTTTAGTCGAGAAAATCGACCTCAGAACTTATTCTTTGTAAGCCTAGTACTTATTCTATCGGTCTCTTTTTTGCCGAACCGCGAAGTTACGGGGACGTAAACACACCAACATCGGTTGTCAAGCGATAGTGGGGGGACAAAGACAGACACACAAACACACAGACACACAAACACACATACATATATACGACGGGCTTCTTTCAGTTTTCGTCTACCAAATCTACTCACAAGGCTTTAGTCAGCCCGAGGTTATAGTAGAAGACACTTGCCCAAGGTGCCACGCAGTGGGACTGAACCCAGAACCATGTGGTTGGTAAGCAAACTACTTACCACACAGCTACTACATACATAT
>NC_068986.1:52211628-52215037 GCF_001194135.2 Octopus bimaculoides | reverse complement strand
TATATATATATCCACAACACTCATTTCTCTTTTTGTTAAGTTCTTGATCACAGGAATCTTCGGTTGTATTTTGGGGTCGGACATGAAGCCTTTAAATAGTCATTGGCAAGGATATGTTTAAAGCAAAAAACTGGCAAACATATTTAGTGATATTATTAATCTACTGATTTATATGACAATTTTTGACTTTTCCTATCAACAAGGAGTCTACGATGTTTCTTCTACTCGTTAGCTGTGGCCGACTCCTACTCTGGGATGTTATAAGTCTGATGTTTCTATACACACCTACGCCAGAAATGTTACTTATAAAATCAAATTAATTATTAACTGTTGGCTTACGATTTCACCAGCCTCTGCGCCAGCATACGTACTGTAATTCATTCGTTCATGCTAAATAAGATTGAACGGCTCGAGATCGGTTTAGCTTTGAACGTTTCTCATGTAATGGTTTTGAATTTCAATGTGAATTGTATGATTTAACAGAAGTATTTCGTGATTGATTTGTAAAATGTACAATATAATATAGCAAGAATTTGCATCGATTTTTTTTGTTTTACCTTAGATATGTCTAGAATGATATGTCATATCAGTGGGGTTTTTCGTTTATTAAATTTTGTGGAGGATGCTGTATGAAATCATACTGCTTTATGTCATAGGTTTATTCAAAATCAATAATGAACTCAAAAGCAAAACTAATCTCAACCGGAAGGATACGGCAGAACATATCTGCAATCTAACTCCAGAATAATGTACATAGTATCGGTGACGTTGTGACTATTATCTGTCGAAGACTGCTGTACCAAAGTCAAACTGTCTGAAAATCGCTTTCAAATTATGGCACAAGGCCAGCAGTTTTGGAGAAAGGGGTAAGTCGATTAAATTGACCCCGTCGTTCAACTGGTAGTTATTTTATCGACCCTGAGAGGACGAAAGACAAAGTCGACCTCAGCAAAATTTGAACTCAGAAAGTGATGATTGAAGAAATACTGTTAAGCATTTAGCCGGTGTGTTCACCATTCTGCCAGCTCACCGCCATAAATCTCCGGACTATTAGCACAAAATAACTCCTTTAGTTAAGCTTGCTCTGAATTAACCAGTTCGATTTCGACACCTGTCACGATTGGCTCAGCATTCTGGAGGTTTGAAAGGCAATAATCCATACCTGAGCAGACCTTATCGATGAAGTGGGGTTTTTTATCCTTTTTCTTTGCTGGAGTATGGGACTAATAACTTCTTAGCTATCTCTGCAAGATTATCCTGCAAAAAGCAGGCATCTCTTGCTGATGCCATATAGTCTTTGTTCTGGCTGAACATGTTTTCCTGGAAATGTTACAAACATGCTGGTGTGCCAACGAGTCTTTGCTCAAAATGTTCTAACGGTGATGACTTCTAGAAGACACTGTGATTATCAAGAATAGCCACGATTTCACGAGATGGGTGTGTACATCTGTTTCTATAGACGATTTTTTTTATTCCTTAAGTATGCGGAAGATCCCTTAGATTTATGAGTTCTTGATATAAATATTTTTAAAACTGAGGCTTTGACATAAAGTCCAACATATTCTGCCACGCTTGTGGGTGTGTGTGTATGTATATATCTATGCATACATCCGAGTATGTGTGCATATATATATATATATATATATATATATATATATATATATATATATATACGTGTGTTTTGTGTGTGTGTATATATATATATATATATATATATATATATTTGTGTGCGTGCATGTGCGCTTATGTGTGAATGTGTTTGCGTATGCGTGTGCCTGTGCGTGGAGAGAGAGAGAATGAGAGAGAAATGTATGTTTACTTATCTGTGTGTCTGAAAGAAAAAAAATCTACGGGTGGTGAACAACATTCCTATTAATATTGATTTCAAATTTTGGCACAAAGCCAGCAATTCTGTGACAAGCAAAGTCCACTTCCGCGAAATTTGATCGCAAAGCGTAAAGACTGACAAACTGCCGCAAAACATATCCGACTTGCTACCAATTCTCCAAGCTCACCGACTTTGGTTTCAAATTTTGATACAAGATCATCAATTTCAGGGGTAAGTGTAAATCGATTACATCAACCCCAGCTCTCTGCTGCTACTTGTTTTATCGACTTCGAGAGGATGAGAGGCAAATTCGACTACTGGGGAATTTGAACTCAGAACACAAAGACAGTCGAAATGGCCCTAACGATTCTGCCAATTCAGCCACTTATATTGATGGCATTTTTAACAGTTTTGTGATTTTTTTTTATCAAACATTCAACGCTATTATTTTCTTAGTTATTAGAATATGTATTCATTAAAATCAGTTTGATGATATTTTTGTAGACGTAGATACGTTTATCGTACACTATACGTTTATCGTACACTATACGTTTATCGTATCAATTAGTCTGCGAATTTTGTATTTTGATTATGATAAAAATAAATTCGGTGTGTTTTTTGCTCGCTTAGAAAATAGCACAAATAGAATTTCTTTAATTCAATATCAAGTCAATATGTAAAAGTTTTGCGGAAGGAAGACCAGAAAACATTTCTTATTGAAGATATCTGATACGAAAGCAGAATCTTCTCACAAACTGAAAGATATATAATAAATTGAAATATTTCTCAATTTTCAATTAGGTGACGTCAAACTCAAGAGACTATCGATTTACTTATCAGCTTTTCTAACTCGTAATACTTGATGGAAGCTAATTGTTTGAGTGGTTGTAAGAACCAAGCTATATTTCCTTTCTTGTTGTTGAATGTTGAAATAATATCGTTTTATGAGTAGACTGGTGCAAATTCTGACAACACAAACATCCGGTCTTTCGAAATAGTAAGGGATTTGTTGCATGATTGTATATCTACACACACCCACACACACACACACACACACACACACTCACTCACGCACGCACCCACGCACAAAAAACACGCACTTACACGCACACACATACGCACACACACGCACACACACACACACACATAAACACGCACACACATAAACACGCACACACACACATAAACACGTGCACGCACGCACACACACAGACACACACATAAACACAAACAGGTGTGCGCGCACGCACACTCTCACACACAAACGCACCTACTCACACTCATGCATGCACACACACACACACTCAAGTACTTATAGGTTAACTCAGCTGGACTCGGTATCGACTAATATGAAACTTGCTTTCATTTATGCTGTTTCAGTTAGCTAACACGAAGCATATTCATATAAAATATACATTGTTGAAACAAGACTGACAAGCATTCGGATATACCCATAATACAGACATATATAAACACATAATCATACACATACCTGAAGAAACAAACACGCACACGGTTGTAATAGTCATTGTTCAGAGACTATATATATATATGTGCATATATATATATATATATATATAC
>NC_068986.1:52206887-52210214 GCF_001194135.2 Octopus bimaculoides | reverse complement strand
TATCCCGTAATTTATTATAGAAACAATATATGCGTATAAATTACGATTAAACCGGATGAAATTTGTCACAGGGAATAACATTTATATGACCGCCCAGCAGTAACTCTATTCAGCTGAATGGACGTCAGTGATTGGTTGAAATTACAGAAATACGACAACTTTAACATGGAATAACTTGCGAATTCCGTTTTTTTTTTTGTTAAGAAGACTAAGAGTAAAAGATGTTTTATATGACACATTCTACCAGTGTCCCAAGTTTCAAAGTGTTTCGTTAGTGTTTTCACCTTTTCGATATCAGTGAAGAACTTCACTGGAAAAGTATACATAAGATTGCCAAGAATTTATCTCTCTCATCAAAGATCGGTGGCTATCGGACGCTGAGGAAGGGAAATAACCCTTTTTTCCCATTTTTTCCTCCTCTCTCACCTCTGCACCTTCCTTTCTAATTTGTTCCTCTCTTTCCCCCTCGTTTTCTCTCACCCCTCTCTCTTTCTCTCTCTCTCTCTCTCTCTCTCTCTCTCTGTGCGTGTGTGTATGTGTGTGTATGCTTAAGTGTGTGATCATTTTTTAGCAGCAGTATAGCCTTCATCTCAGCCCCATCCTCTCACTCCAGTGTGCTGCTGCTGCCCTAAGACCTGAAAAAAATATGGTATAGTTCCTGTATACCTCTGAGTGTATGTGTTTGCCCACGGTGTTACCATCGTGGTAGTTTTTGTTGTTATTGCCATCGTTTGCACCGCCGCTGCTGCTGACCGTGTAAGTTGTGTTGTTGACATTATTATGGCCGTCCATGAAGTTTCATGGGATCTATTTTAAAAGGGGGGCGCCAGTTTTCATTTATGTTTTATGTAGTGTTTTTGGTACGGAAAGACTTTCAAACTTCGTATACTTATCTATTTTGTGTTATAGAACAGAAAAATATTTTTGTATTCTAATTTCATGTAAAAAATTGTCTTATTTCGATAATTTCTACTAATCACTGACGTCTATTCAGTTGAAAACAGTTAGCGCTGTAACGGTGTATATCGTATTAATACCATAACCCTAACCCTAACCCTAACCCTAAAACTAACTCTAACTCTAGAATCCGAACTCTAAAATCGTTACACGCATAGATACGCACAGCGTAATTTATTATATAAACAATATATGCGTATAAATTACGATTAAACCGGATGAAATATGTCACAGGGAATAACATTTTTATGACCGCTCAGCAGTAACTCTATTGAGCTGAATAGACGTCAGTGATTGGTTGAAATTACAGAAATACGACAACTTTAACATGGAATAACTTGCGAATTCCTTTTTTTTTGTTAAGAAGACTAAGAGTAAAAGATGTTTTATATGACACATTCTACCAGTGTCCCAAGTTTCAAAGTGTTTCGTTAGTGTTTCGTTAAGAAAATACTGGCGCCCCCGTTTTAAAATAGATCCGTTTCATGTGTGTGTGTTTGTGTGTCTGTATGTTTCGGGTCTTAGGACAGCTGCAGCACAATGGGGTGAGAGGATGGGGCTGAGGAGAAGGCGAAACTGCTGTTAAAATAATTATGACACACACACAAGTATACACACATACACACACACGTACACACACACGCACACACAGAGGCGCGCGCGCGAAACAAGGGCACAAACGCATGCGCACATAGAGATACACATCATAGAAGAACAGAATAGAGTAAGTGGGGCAAGAACACACACGAAAACGAAAAGTGTCGCTGAAGAGGTCACAGATGCGTGACTAAAGGTTTCCGGAGAATTGACATGAGTTAAAATAATAAAATAAGAACAGTAATAAACGGGTGAAGAAAATTCATAGTGCGTGTGTAAATAAATGACCATCCCGAAATACAACAATATACGTGTGTGTGTGCGTGTGCGTGTGTTTAAACTTACAAACATACATGTACACACAAGCACGCACACAGACACACATGCATGTAAATATGCGTCTCTATGTATATGTATGTGTTAGTGTTTGTTAACTCCCCTCGCTTTACAACCGGCGTTGACTCCTTTATGTCACCGGAATGTAGCAAAAGATAGACTGCATCAGAATAAGTAACGGATGGAAACAAAATATACGTACAGGTCTCGAATTTTTCGAATAAAACCCTTGAACGCGGTGCCATAGCATGACCGTACCCTAATAACGGAAACGATTACAACGAATGGATGGCATATCAGTACTTCGGTTCAAAGAAAAATTTTCGTATACTTTAATACGCCTCAACATTAAAGTAAATGGTCTGCAGGATAACGACTGGAATAGGTAGTTCCATATAGGACGAGTAAACGTTCTGGCAGACGAGGTGTCCAGTACCAAATCCTTCACCATCATCCGGTGGTTTAAAACAGAAAGCAAAATTATCAAAGTACCAATAATGTTGTAAACTATCACTGTCCCTAGTGTGACTTTGTCTCCAGCTCATATGCTGGTTTAACTAGCCATATCCATGTGCAACCTATAATCTATAATCTATTGTTTAAAACATATTCAAGACTAAAAACATGCATATGCGAAGTAATCGATTTGTACGTATTAAGGTGGTAAATAATGAAAACAAAATTAACTATATAGTAGCTTGTATTTTTTAACGTAATTGTGCGTGTGACTTTCCAGTTCAAGGGGTCATTTGTCTGAATGTTGTCCTCTTATTACTTCAAGTGTGTGTGAGTGGCTTCTGTCCTTACTATTGAACAATTACATATCGTTTCGACTGGAGACCAATCATCATCAACATCATCATCATCATCATCCACATCATCATCATTATCATCATCATCATCATCATCGTTATCCTCATCATATCTATGTATTTGTGTGTGTATATATATATATCCTTGACCGTCTCGTCGCTGACACGTGACGAAAGGGATTCTTTCTTTCTATTTCCTGCCTTCCGATAGAGAAGACGTGATTTTTTTGTCTCTACTTCACATCTAACTAGCGTTCAAAATAATAATTTTTCGATCGTCTTGGCCTAACAGCCCTCACCGTTTGTTATCACTGTTCTGTCTTGTTTTTACTGTCTTGTTCTCACTGTCCTGTTCTTGTTTACACTTTCACCCACCGCAAAAAATTCCAAATTTTATTTAATTTGCTTTGCGGGAAGGACTGTTCCAACGAAGTCGCGTATTGTCCTTGCCTTCGTAACGCGGGGTAGATGGAACAGGGACAACTGAAGAAGGAAAATATTCTTTACGTTGCATGTCTCGTTTCTCTGTTTGTTTTCTACATTGTTCGAAATAAAATTCGTTTTCTATCTTCGTCTTTATGTTTTCGTTTGGGATTAAATCCAGAAATCGAAACCTATTCGGAGT
>NC_068986.1:52203048-52204832 GCF_001194135.2 Octopus bimaculoides | reverse complement strand
TATATATATTATTGTCGCTAAATGTGACTAGTGTGTTAAAAAACACCTACATTGCAAGAAGAGCTAAAATGCTCTAATGCTGTAGTTAACGCACATGAATGAAAACATACATTAACAGGGACTATAAATGTCCGAAAAATACTGATCGAGAAACAGGCCCAGAAATAGCGGAACACCGAAATTGCCGTCAGTCTTAAGAGTTCACGGTCTGTATTTTTCGGATAATTATGGGGTCACTGTTAGTGTGTAAGCGATTGAATCACAGCAGAGAGAAGCCTGAGCAGTAAAACCACCTTCCTCATCATCTCATGATTCAAACTTAAATGTTTGGAAAAGCATCACTAAATATTGTAAGGAATCATTTCCGCCCACTCGATATTCAGCTCTCTTCACTTGGCTAGCGATTAATGGACCTAACTCTATATAGCTGACAAAAAAGTGACTGATAATGTTTATTGGGTGATAAATTTCTATCATGGTATAGATATTATTGTTATATAGTGTGAATCAGTAGCATAACCTACTGATAGGATAATTTTGTATCACATATACGCGTTTGCATAGCGTTATCTATTGATACATACTCTCACATACATAAACATAAAAGAGATAATGTTTTGTAGCTATTAACTTAAGTACATTCATTTATAGATAGGTGTGTATGCGTATATGTATGCATATATGTGCATATATACATATGTACACAGACCCACAAATACATATATTATACGGAACTCTTATAGAGGGATATAGAGGGAACTATATATGTGCAGCAGTATATGAACATGTGTATATGTATATATATATATATATATATAAATGTATGTATGTATATATATATATGTGTGTGTGTGTGTGTGTATGTATATGTCTATATGTATTTGTGCTTATGTACATAGGCGCATACACATATATCCATCAGGCACATGCATACGTATAGAAATAGTACTGTACCTATATATATGCAAGTACGTATGGTGTATATACATATCTCCATTCAATGTACTGTAATTATAGATGTATATCTATAAATGCACAGACCCAACAAACTCATATGCATTTATATATATATGTACGTATATCTACACATTCACTTTCGTTCATGTCTCATAGTATAATATATATATACATATATATATGCATACATATATATATGTAAACACACTTTATATACATATATATGTATACTCACACATATATGTATATGTATATGTATGTATATAAATATATATATATATATATATATATATATATATATACACACACAAAAAAATACATGTGTGTATGTGTGTGTGTGTTTTCATGTGTGTGTACGTATACCAAATAGACAACGTTATATGGAAATAGATATCATTAAAGTGATTTCTCTCTTCGATTTATTGTCATTATTCTGCCTGATTTGGATGACTAATGGAAGCATGATGATAGTAAAAGGCAGATTATGTGTGTTCAATTTTACATATGAATTCCAGACAATATTTTATTGGATTTCACTAAAACCAAATGTTGTCTGGATATATTCCGCTGAGACTTACCTTCTGCAACACTATGATTTGGAGACAACTCATTGATTACTCACTGCATTCAGAAATGATTCAACGTTGTTGATTCAATAGGCTGGCCAATATTCTTTTCTTTCCATCTTGTTTTTGATAAAACTACGAATGTTCCTGTTTTAACCCTTGTATTTGTTCACTGAGAAAATAGCCTTCACAATGTTATCCACACAGACGAAAACATTCCCAAGTTTGAAAACATACAAATATATATATGTATATATATAT
>NC_068986.1:52201678-52202836 GCF_001194135.2 Octopus bimaculoides | reverse complement strand
TATATATGCTTGTTTGTATGTATCTATGTATGTATGTAAAAGATATATATATAGAGAGAGAGACAGAGAGGGAGAGATAGATAGATAGATACATACATACATACGTTTCTTTTATTAGCCACACAGGGCTCAACAAAGATGGGACAAATACAATGAAGAGCTTTTCTTTTTGGGAGGGGGGAAGGGGGCAAAAAGAAAAGAAAAAGAAAAAGAAAAAAGTAGGGGGTGTCGATCAAAAGGGATCGTAGGAAGGAAAAAAGGGGGAGTTCGATCAAAAGGGATCGAGAAAAAAAAAGGAGAGAGATCAATAGGGATCGTGTATCACAGTAATGTTCTCGTGTAAAAAGAGGGGAGGACAGTTTAGGTTTAGCCATGGAAAGAAAAGCCTACGGAAAAGACCACGGTGACCTTGGTCAATGTTGTCATTGTTATTGAAGGAACTGTAACAGTAAGTGACTCTCTTTTGCCTTCCTGTTTTTTTTTCTGGATTTTTTTTACTCCTTTATAGTGTTATGCTCAAGGTGCCTCCGTCATTCACACGTGCCATCCTTGCTACATCCACCCATCTTTTTTTGAAGCATTCACTAGACAAGACTTCCCTTTCTACTCTCACCTTCCTCTTCAGGTGATACTGGAAGAAGTTGATGAGAGATTGCCCAGAGAGGAAAGTCTTTGTCTCTAGACATTTCAGACGCGTCCACCATACACATTCTTTCGCCATAGCCACAAGTACGATGAAAATAGCTCTTCCTTCCTTCCGTTTTAAAGGAAGGAGGCGCGACAACATTCACGATAGACTCGGCTGATAGACCGACTCGTCCAACATGCGATAGCAGTTGTTCGACTTAAGCCCACAGCTCGGAAATGGTAGGACATTGTACGAGTGCGTGCAGAACGGTTTCGTCGCTCTGCCCGCATCTCGGACAGGTCGGCCCCGTGTTACTCGAGCCATGCCTGTAGAGCTTATCCCGAACGGGTAGTGCTTCTCGATAGCATTGTCAGGCCAGGGATCTCTGGAAGTTGTCCATAGGTCCCGGCCCGAAGGTCGTCTTAAACAGGCGGGTCAGGTATTCCTCGTCGACGCCCAGGATCGCCCCGAGATCGTCGTCGTACCTTCCCTCCACTAATCCACTATAGAATGCGTTAGTTGTAATGCAG